>NC_054373.1:50899096-51199096 GCF_017654675.1 Xenopus laevis
TTTTGGTGTTGTTCTTCAACCTTCTACTTATTTCCTATGTTCTATTCTGTTTGAATTGCATGTGTAGTGAATAAATTGTTTTAATCTATGAACCCTTTTATTCAGTTTATGACATTGATTCAATTTATAATATCAATTGTTTTAATTAAAATGTATTCTGGAATAATTTCCAATGTATGAAGTACTAGTCTCTTTATTTTTATCTGGTTCCTTTAAGGGTTATTAGGATGCTTATCTCTGAGTCTATAAAGCCAGTTATAGTGCAATTACGCTTTGACTGTTACTATTACAGTGCAGCTTTGTTTTCTTTGGATACTGTGTTTGTAGATCACCTTCCCTCCTTTCCAATCTAGTTGTAAATATATTCTGTTGACTAAAGCAGTAAAAACTAAAAAGATAAGACAAAGGATACAATATATTAAATACTGAGGAGGCAGATATTTGTAATTGTTATGTTTTGGTAGCCGAGGATGAGTAGAATATAACAGTGCTTTAATAGAAGGTTCATAAACCTACAATTAATTGATGGTCTCATTACTACAGCACCAGTGCCTGACACACAGCCAGTGTCTAAAATTTCACCACAAAGCAACACTTCACTGGGCTGTGCAAAGAAACTTGTACACAAGAGACCAGATGTAAAACCAGTACCATTCCCTGATTCAACATGGGAAAAACTTGCTATTGATATTGTCGGTCCTTTTACAGATGCTCCTATGGACTGCAGATTTGCTATAACCTTGATAGACTATTACAGTAAATGGCCTGAAATTGCATTTGTTTCTCATATAACTATCTACAGTAAAAACATTTCTGTCTACAGTCTTCAGCAGAGAAGGTAATCCAAAGGAGTTAATATCAGACAACGGACCACAGTTCGTCTCATATGAGTTTGAATACTTTCTGAGAGAGAGGAATATTGTGAAAAGATATTGGGAGCAGACTGAATCATAAGCCGCTATTAGCCTGCAGGTTAGCAACAAACTCAGTAATTGAAAAAGGCAAAACAGCTAAGTAGTGGAGATTCATACTACATTAAGTTGTAGAGAGTGAAACACCCACCCAACCAGTTACAATGTAGCAAGCCAACCAGTTCAGACTATGGTTGCAACAGTGTCTTAAAATATAACTTTTAATTTAAATAGATATAAAAAGCTAATCTGGCAACACCAACATATACACTCATAGCGTATGAACCTCTACATCGTGCGGGACCATATCCCTAAAATCACACACAATTAAAAACAATAGATATATACTAGTAATGGATTTTAATATCCACTATTGTTGCCAGCTCCATAAGGGATACAAAAACATTTACAAGGCATTACATATGAAGGACATTTTCCTACTCCTGATGTCAACTACAATAGGCCTGAAGAAAGTGAACCTATAAGGCATACTGAGAGAATCAGAAAACTACCTGCATGGACCAAGGACTATGTGATGTGAATAATGTATATTATTGCTTTAAAATGCGTACTATTTAATGTTGCTGTTTATTATAGTTGTCCAAATGCTTTCCTACTATAGGGGGAATATGTGGTGTTCACGCAAATGGCCTGTAGATGTCACTGTGCTCATACTTATACTGTGCATACTTCCTGGTAGCCTAAAGGTGAAAGTTACTGTTGTGTAATGGCTGCATGAGAGCCTGCTAATAAAGCACTGTTATACTCTACTCATCCTCAGCTACCCAAAACATAGCACACAGTAATGGCATTAATAAAATACAAAAGATTAAGTAATATGTGTCTATTAATTGTTTAAATAGAGATTGAGTTAAGAAGCAAACAAAAAAATATATTTAAAATAGAAACATATGTAAGCCTTATCAGGTAGATTCAACACTGAATCATTATTCCACCACCTGTAATTTGACCCATAACCAACATTTTTTGACTTGGGCCAGATACCTGCAACAAGTTTGGAGATTCTACATGTAAGTGTGGAGTACAGAGTGAGATAGAGTAGCATAACAGGTAGAGAATATGAAAGCAATTCACTTATTAAGTTTAAAAGTTAAATTAAGGCCTACATATTGCAATGTCTATGTAGGTGCCAATATGTGGGCAAAAGATAGCATAGCAAGGGACAGAGTTCAAGAACATCTAGATAATATAAGGAAATCAAACTAAGTTGTTGCAAACTAAAGAATCATTTTACAGAGCAGCAACATCTATCCTAAACATTCTAAAACTCATCAGTGTTTATAGCTCTATAGTCTCTTTTATGAGCCAAATGTGAGCAGGTCTTTAAAAGTGAAGTATGATTCAGGACGTTAGCTTGAATGTTTTGAGTATGGCTCATCCACTTGAATGGTGCTGTTTACTTTCAGAACACAGAGTGCATCCTGTATACCAAACTTCCATTACAGACATTTCTAAAAGAACATTTGATAGGAAAAAAAAAAAGTGTACAGTAAACAATAATGATTTCCAAATGTTCTTGCAGAATGGTTACAAAGAAGCAAAATGACATGAAAATGGTTCTTTTAGTCACAATGGCATTTTTGTCTACAGCTGAACGGTGATGACTGAACTCATCACATCTCAGTTTTCAACCCCAGTTCAGGAACATTTCAACAGCTACTGAAGATAATGGCTTGAATTCTAGCAGCTAAATGTTTATTGCTGCTTGGAGAATAATTGAAGGATGTACAAATTGTTGCAAGGTTCTGTAAACCAGTGTAACAACAAGGGCTTCCAAAGCAGAGAAAGTCTTTGCATTACATATATAGTTGCATTAAGTTTTGTAACCCACCCATCAGGTTCTTGCTTCAATGCTTTATAATGAACAGATCATAAATACTCTTGCTTCTATTGTATTAGTTTATTGGCATTATAGAATTAAAGTATGGTAAGTAATGATTTTAATGCTGCGGATATTTATCAGTTTAGCCTTTGTAGAAAATGTTTTGTTGCTGGAAAAAGCAAATAAATCGGCCTCTCGTAGCCTCCCTGAGAGAGACATTTTATTCTGACCTCAAGGTAGCAATCCAATTCATGATCATCACTCTGTACGCGTTCGTATTCGTTCTTGTCAAGCAACAAAACACACTCTTTTATGTTCTTTTACATGAACTTTCAAAATACATTGCAAATAAAAGTTACACTTAGCTTTGAATTAAACACATACATTGTTTTAATTTAGGCAACATCCAGAATCCATTTTTTCCCCATAGACTTCAATAGAGTTTTCACGCAATAAGCCATGAGATACTGTAACTGTGGAATTGCATCTGAAATTGAATCTCGTTTATGACTTTTCATGTGATAAACCATTTTCTCCCTAAATTGAATCTGGCTCTGTTTATCACATAAAAACTTTTTTGAAGTATATGTGAAGATACTGGACCTGAATCTGGAGAAAAGTTTTTTCTCCTGGAATTGAATCTCGTTCATGAGTTTTCATGTGATAAACCCTTTCCTCACTGATTTGAATCTGTATAAAGTATAACTTTTTCTCACTGAATTGAATCTGGCCATATAGTTTCAAAGTCATATTTACATATTATTTCTGTCCCACCATTGTCTGAACCCAGTTACAGAATACATAGATTCAGACAGAGGAATGCATGAGACCACACATGCACATCCAAACAAAAATGTGTTAAGAAAACTGGAAATTGAATTTCACACATCCTATATATCACAAGAACAGCATAAAAACTAAACACAGTTTCACTGAATTGGCTTAAGCTAAAGAGTACAGGGCTGAGTTACTGTACTACATGCCTGGATGCCTCTTTTTACCCAGTTACAAAGCATTCCTGCACCATGCAGTGGATTCAATTGAATGAGAAAAGGGTTTATCATGTGAAATGTCATGGACGAGATTCAATTTGAGTAGTGATGGGCGATTAAATTCGCCAGACACAAACTTGCACCAATTTCCCATGTTTCGCCGCAATCAAATTAATTCACAAAACTGTGGCAACAATTTGCCTTCGAAAAATCTGACGCATAATAAAAATTGTCACGCATCACAATATTTGTGTGTATGAAAATTGTTGCTCGCGTCAAAATTTATGTGTGTCAAAATTATTTTGACGCGCAATTGACTTCAATGTGTTTCACTGATTTTTTGCCACAACGGTACACGGCACAGATTTGCCCATCACTAAATTTGAGCAATTCAATTCAGAAAAACGTATCTCACTATTATCACGTGGAAACTCTATTGAGGTCTATGGGAAAAAACTTGAACTAAAGGAGTTTTTTCTCCTTGAATTGGATCTCGTCCATGACTTTTAACGTGAGAAATCATGAGATAACGTTTTCTCAGTGAATTGAAGCTGGCTCAAAGTCTGGTGCAAGGAGCAGATGGTAGATCTGTCAAGCTCTTGAAAAATGTAAGGCTGTCCCCTGGAATGTTGACAATGCCTACAGCGAAAGTGAGTGCAATGTCTATATCTTCTTTTCAATGGTAGATGTGCACCACAAAGACTGATGACAAAGACCAGGCAACTCACAATATGAAATGTAGGGCGATGATAAGTCTGGTAGCAAATGAGCTTCACAGGTACATAAATATGTTGTATTTGAAAACCATTAGATCTCCAGAGATAAATCTGGCATAGAGGACCATCAGAATAATGCAGGCTGTGACAATAACTTGGAGCTTCCTAACACCTACAGTGGCAATTTTGGTAATATATCACATTATGTACCAAAATCCAATGTGATTTTGAAAAAAAAAATATAAAATCCTTTCAGTAACTGGGCATAAACACATGTACCAGTTCTAAGTATTTTTGTCACCCAGGTGTTCAATAGCACCTTGAGCAAGCTAAAATGCACCTGGAATTGTTCACTATTGATTTAAACTGCAGTCTCCTGGATACATCAGGTGACTGTCACTTTAGAAATGCTGACTGCTGGGTTTCTGAGCGCCTGGACTAACATCTGGGCTTACCTGCAATTCAAGATGATTGCCATTCAAATCGATGGGAAGCCGTTACAGGCTTTTTATCACCCACCCACTGAGCCATTTATCTACTGAGCATTACAAAACCTGAATGCATGTATGTCACTTCGCTGCAGTATCATTGTATTGTACCATGTGTCTGTACTAATGAGCTTCTAAACAAAGGATCAAAGTAAATGTCCATATAAAAGTTCTGTGCTGTAGAATTATAGGCAGCAAATTATGTGTTTGAATTTGGGAGGTTTTTATTTTTATCGTTCCGACCATGAACTGGTTATTAAAGCTCTTTCCTTGGCTTGACTGCTCTTCCTCTTCTTGCTTCTTATTCGTTAAGACTATAGATTCATCTAAAAATAAGATTCCAGTATAACAGCAAAATGGGGCATTCTCTTACACTCCACATGCTTCAGCCTTCATGAAATTAGAAAACGACCGATTTAAATAAATCCTGAAAAGAAAACGGCGGACTGCAGCCAAAACCTGACTTTGCACAGTGAAAGAAAATGTAATTGTAAGCCATTTTCCAAGATACAGTAATTAAAACTTGAGCAGGTTTCAACGTTTATAAAATTATTTGTAAAAAATAAATGCTATTGAAAGCAATAGCTGCCTGGCTATTTGTATATTCTACATTGCACTACTGCTTCTGTCCTCTGAAACAATGCAGCAGAAGCAAGTTAATTAATAGAGTTTGGGGGGTGCTGGAGAGAAATTATGTCTGCTACATTGTTTTAAAAACCATAACCAGCTGGTCTTATTTTTCTGTTTTGTTTGCTTTTGGATTATCTCCATTTCTATTCAGCTTCTCTCTAACACGAAATGTGAAATTCTGCACGGTTCAGCCAAACTCAGCAGCGAGGAAGCAAATTCAGTCAGGGTAGAGTTTATTGTTATCGTAATTCTTTTTATCCACATCTTTCTGATAAGCCACTCAAAAGACCCACAATATGGTGAGCTGCTGTGGACAATTTGAAAGAGTGGATCGTTACACATTTCAGCATATAATTATATATATATATATTACAACATTTTGAACCATATTCTTCTTTAGGTTTTCTTCTTTAGGTTTTATTTATCTTTTAACAAACACAAACACATACACATATTTGGTGTATACTTTTTGCCTTTCTTGAGTGTTAAAATATTTCATCTAATGAGCATGGTCTACCTTAACTGTGATGATTTCAGGTATCAGTGTATTCTGGCACAATCAGTCATATATGGATTCCTAATTCATGCTGGTTTTTACATCTTCAGCATAATGATTGATTTCAACTCATAATGCTATAGGCTTGCGAGGAGGCTTTTGAGGATTTTGTGCTTCAGACACGTGTTGTACAAACTGGACCACAAACGCATTGGTTTTGCTTATCATATTAGCTATTTTAATGAGTTTTTAGATTTTCTTTCCCCTAGTGATGGATGTCGTAAATCTGATGAAGGGACAGTCTAACGCCACCCACTACATGTAGACAAGAATTAAAAAGGGCTATTAGAAAATATAAACTATGTTTGTAGACATTTGTAAACCGCTCAGAAGTTCTCCAGAATATTATATATTATTTGTAATGGGTACTGATTATATTCCCCTATAAGCAATGCCTTTTAGACTCTGGGCTCAAGCTTATTTTTGGGGTCCAATATTTGGGCAAACACCCCCTTACCTAACAACAAGTTTATCGTTGCTATATCAACCATTAAATTCATGGATTACTGTGTCTACAAAGGTCAGTGTTCTTCCTGAATATCACCCTAACTGACTTTCAGGTTTTTTTTTTGTTTGTTATTTGGTGCACCCACTTCTCTTTCAGACACCCAAAGTAGGTCTTATCAAGGATATGGGGAAATGAGAAATATAACAAATATTTAGTTTAGTATTAATATATACAGTAAAGTTTATAAAGTTTAGTATGTCTGACTTAAATCATTAACAACAGTGACTCAAATAGCCTGTTAGATACCTGTTCCCTCATTCTCATTTGGGTGGGCTATGGGAGGAACAATGTGAATTACGTATATTGCTTCAAGAGTGAATATTTCCTCTCCACTGTGTTCACTACTATTGTGTTTCTGCTCACAGACTGGCATTCAGTACACATTGAAACAGACCCCTTCTCTTTCCAAACAATTTCTCAGACCTTTCCTGACACCTATAAATTGCTGGACTAAGGTATAACATTCATACTCATGTGTAAAACCTCTTCAATACTTTAATCTTAAAGTCGTTTTAAATTGCACTCACATCTCTTATGAGTGTGCCAAACACAACTGTCTCTGTGCCTTTATAATATATAGATATAGCTTATAACAACCGTCTTTCCCATATGTGCTTCTTGTGAGGTTCTAGGTAATCTCCGGTCAGACAGTCCTTGTCCTGGAGTTCTTCTGTCACTGCTGATGCATTACGCCTACTTCTGGCTTCTTCCAGAGCAATGACTTTACCTTGCTTGCATGTTTTAAAGTTGCCTCTCAGCTTTCATCATCCAGCAGGATCCTGACCTGAACCCTTCCTATGATCTCCTGCCAAGCCTACGCTGACCAAGTATCAAGGCCAGACGGCACTTGTTGGTCTAGATTCAGAACCATGGAGGAAGCTGCTATGCAGATAGCAGATAAAAGTCCAATTTGCAGTACACAGGGAGTTAAACAGATCAAGGTCAAAATCTAGGCAATAAGTCAAGGGCAGGCAACAATGAGAATAGTCCGGAACAAGGTAAAATCTGAAAATCGTTCAGTAAAGAATTACAGAGCACCCAGGAATACTCAGGAGTAGAACCTGTACTGTATATTAGGGCACTGAACCCAGGTCACTGGCATCTCTTCATTTTGAATTTTCCCCTGAAGCTCAGCATGATGACATCACACACTGCAGCATTATGATATGTTGTGCCACTGATGTCACCATGTGCCTATGATGCACCATATTGCAGAATCGGAGCACTGGAAAATCCAGTAGCATAGTTTGGAAATTCCAATAACTGGAAACTTTTGTGTTACTGACAGGTCAACCTCCTAATATCCTACCTACCATGCTAGTCTAGGTTTGCATATATTGGAAACATATGCCTCTAACCTTGAGGGGTTTGACTAATCTATGCTGGTTGTTAAAGAGAACTTAAATAAGAAAAGAAGTCAGAAAACAACTCCGTTATAACTTGAATAAAAACTGATGTTACCTGCTTTTACTGTAGCCTGCATTTAGAAGACTTTCTTTATGTTGATTTTATTTCCGGTTTTATTAAGAAAATGGCTTTATATGGCATTTTGCAAATATTGATTATCCTTATTAGATTAATAGAACCAAACAAGACCTGTACAGTATATTGTTAAACTTAAAAGCAAGGGAATGGTAGATCAATACAAAATAAATGCATCTAATGCTGTTTGCTGTCTTTGTGCATCATCAAGCCAGCAGCCATTTTAATTTAGCTAGAATTCTTAATTGATATTTATATCTGGTTTTGAGTGAGAATTTATAAGACTTATGCTACAGTGCAAATAAAATTCAAGCAAAATAAATAATTATATAAATAGAGATTATTCGTCTTACCTTTTCTCTTTGAAGGCAGTTTTTTTGTAGCAAGTGTTAATCCTCAAGGCATCTAGACTGCAATAAGAGGAGGGAACGTAAAGGAGAAAAAGCCTTAAAGCCCTTGTATAATTTCTTTACTGCTGAAGGGTACATAGTGCATTCTAAAGTAATGACTTACTGTGATGAAGAGCCCTCAGGCAGAGAAAGATTGAAGCAGGTGCCACTGCACAATGTTAGAAGAGGCCTCTGTTCCTATGTGAATATCTATTCAGTATGTGTATAGTATATATCCTGAAATCGAGCAGAAGAATAAAAGTCTTTCAAAGACATCAAGGACATTAGAGCGGTGAAGTAAAAAAGTACTTTTCCTGCTGATAAGTATAAAGAAAACACGTACAGTACAGTAATCAAGTGGTTGCTTGCAGTATAGAGAGTTTATTTTTACCAAAATATTGGCTTTCACATAGAATAAAATAAAATGTTATATTTAAAGATGATTAATTTAAAGGCAACCCAGGACATTATAAAAGGTTTCAATTATGGCCATATGAAAGTATAATTTATAAAAAAAAAAGTTATTTTTTTTAAAAGGTCAGTTGAGCTATTTCTTGTAATAAGAAATGTTTAAAGAACTGGATTTAGAGTGAAATATTATTTTGCATATTATATGTGATGGGATTATTATATGCTTTTTTCCAAAAAAAATGCTGACTTCCTTAAAGTGCCCATACTCTGCCCGTTTCCATAAGTATCTGGAGAATTCTCCTATGGACCAAACACAAGATCACCTTTATTTTGTGTTGTCCATATGGGCTATTGGCCTAAACTATCAGAATTTTATGTCTATGGAAACGTGACGTCATTGGCGTCCTTACGCCGACTCGCTGGCTTCATTGCGCCGGCGCCACTACCCACGTGCCGACATTTTGGGAGCGACGCCGGCAGAGGAGGACACGCCGCCCGGAGCTCCTGGAACTGCTCGGGCGGTGATCATGACACTCGGGAGCAGACTTGAGATCGGGAACAGGAGGACTGGATAGCGGGAGGAGACTGGAACAGGAGACTCGAGCAGAAGGAAGCTGGAGCAGAATAGCAAGAGTACTAGAGCGGATAGCAGGGGAGGACTGGAGCGGATAGCAGGAGAGGACTGGAGTGGATAGCAGGAGAGGAAAAGCCAGGGCAAGATGCAGAGCGAGTAGAGGGAAGATATAGATGTGATACAGGTCAGAACAGAACAGGAAGCAGGAACCAGAAAGGCAAGGTCATGTCAAGGTCAAGGCAAAACAAGGTTAAGGCAAGATCAGATTCAGAATAGCAAGGAAAGCTGAGCATGGCAAGGTCAAGACAAGGTGAAAGCAAGGAAAGATCAAGGTTTAAAGCAGGACCAGAGCAGAACTGGAAGGGGAAGGTAAGGCAGATCAAGACAGGACAAGGTTTAGAGCCAGGCAGGACAAGACAGACAAGGCAAGGCAGAATAGGAAGAAGGCAAGAACAGGAACCAGTAGCTAGAGACAATGACACACTGCTAGGATGGGAACCAATTCTCAGGCAAGGAGTGTTTGGTGGGCTGGTCTTATATAGGGCAGAGTCAGCCCTGATTGGCTGACTACAAAACAATCAGGCTGCTGCTGGGCTGGGCTCCTTTCAGATGCTGCTGATGATGACCTTATTCTTCTCAATCTTTTTCAAGCAGTCTATACCTACCTAATTCTTGGCTGGATATTAGATGCCCCAGATACAAATGCAGGAGCCTAGTTATGTAAGGAAGATTTTTGATCTAAAAGTAAATTTTTTTTATAATTCTTTATAAATTATTTTGTTTATCCTGGTTTGCCAATTCTCCTTATCAGTTATTGCTACTAATGTTCTCAAATATTAGAGAACATTTTACAACAGTATGAAAATAGTGGTATGGCCATTTATTTAAAACAGTACTTGCAAGAACTGAAACCATTTAGGCACAAGAAACAAATTTGAAGGGGATAAGCACTACAGTATCTTTTTCTGTGTTTCCCTACAGAAATCAGTCGCTAATAAGGGAGGCTTCTGTCAATGTTTCATTATTTCTGTTTATTGGAGGTACAATAAACCCTTAGACAGTACCTCAGAATTATATGTTATTATTTGCTATCAGTTCTCAGATGGCAATTATAGGGTGCACCAACTTTTGGAGCCTAGGTTGCCCCCAATTGCCTTCTCAGAGGCATTTATGTATGCTTCCATTATTATGAGAGCAAATTAATATATAGTAGAACACAGGTTTTACATTTCCCAGGGGGTGGTATCAAAGCAGTGTAAATTCTGGGGGGAAAAATAGGCCACTTGCCTGTATGGGTCAGTGCAAAAAATGGCATCAATTCCAGGAAAATGTAAAATCTGGTTGCATAATATTGGGCTTCTACTGAATTTTTTTAAACCCATCTAGTAGTAGTCTCCTTAAAGACAGAGAATAGCCCAAGTTACAGAGCTATTATGAAACTGTATACTTATATGTATGTGCCCAAAATATATTACCGGTATGGGATCCGTTATCCAGAAAGCTCTGAATTATGGAAAGGTGGCTTCCGATAGACTCCATTTTATCCAAATAACTGACATTTTTAAAAATGATTTCCTTTTATAAAGCAGCTCCTTGATCCAAACTAAGATATACAATTAATCCTTATTGGAGGCAAAACCAGCCTATTGGGGTTATTTAATGTATAAATGAATTTTTAGAAGGTATGAAGATCCACATTACAGAAAGATCTATTAGCCTGAAAAAACCCAGGTCCCAAGCATTCTGGATAACAGGTCCCATACTTGTATATTAATGTAAAGATAGAGACATTCATTGAGAATACTCTAAGAATTTTGATCATTTGTACCTTGATTGATAGCCCATCAAGGCCACCAACAGGAGTCCAGTCAGGGGCCCCATGGCAGGGGGGTGCCACTGAGAGCAGCAAAGGTCTTATTTAGTTCAAGTCCTAAAAGGGACCATGGCCCTTTGCAATCCATAATGTCCTCTGAAAGTGGCCTCTTACCCCTTACATATATAGAGGTAGTTAGTCAGTTCTATTACTCTCAAACAATACAGTCACATGAAGGAAGCAGTACAGCCCAGCATGAAGCTATGTGTTCTATTCAAATGACATTGGGCCCTTACAGCCATAAACTCTGGTTGGATCTCCCATATGAAACATATTGAATATATACAGTATATTGATCATATTAACTGGGTTAAATGAAATCCTTAGCAGGCACAAAGAAGATATATATTTACTGCAATTCAACAGTCTACTGATGTGCAGGTGTTCAAAAATTTGACCCACACCCAACCTGCACCTAACAACTCCATTTATAGACCTGTGCCTGACCCACCCATCAGTGATGCCACAAAAGGGGGCATGGCAGGGCAGGCACGCTCCTACAAATGGAGGCTGCTAGAGCTGAATGTTGCAGAGTAAGGTCGCGGGCTGGAAGAATGGAAGAAGAAGTCAACCCAAACCCACCTGCAACCCGCAAATTGAGTATCTGGCAGTTAGCCCAAACCGCTTGACCACAGGTCCCACAGGTGTCAGGCCAACCTGTGCATCATTACAACAGTCACGTGGAGAGAGAACTGATAACAGAATAATTTTGATCATGTATAGCAACAATTATAGATAGGCATTTTAATAAAAATAACAACATACCCGATGATTCTTTTTCAGAGCAAATACTGTATATTTACATTATCCGAAAAAGCACCAGTTTCAATTGATGATATCCATACCTGTTTGTATACATAGATTATATTCAAGTTCTATGAATATAATCCTGTGTTTTGTTTTCTTTTTCCCATTAAAAAAACATATCCAAAAATGGATGGACTCAATTAACCTAATTCAAATCCAGCTGAACTATATTATTATATATTCTTCTTTGTGGATGACTGGGTGCCAATGATAAACTTAAAATGCTGATTAAAAAATGTGTGCTATTGGTTGTTACATGATGAATTTTCTTTCACATTTGCCTTGCAAGCTTGAAGGTACTCATAATAGATAATTATGTTTTGCATATCAATTACCTTTGCTGGCTCAGAGGAAAGAGCTGAGTTGATGCACCATTTATTGTTCATTCTCTTTGGACTATCTAGCCCTACATTAAATAACAGGTAATGTACCAAGATAAATAGCATAAACAAATATGATTTTCTTGGGTTTCTGGCAACTGTCAGCCTAATGATTGGGGGGGGGGGAAGCGTAGCAATTATGTTTATTGGCGTGTCAATTTTCTTTAGTATAAACCTATTTCAGTGCTTACTGATTTGTCTTTGTCCATATGCTTAAGAGACCAAGAAAAGCATTAGGTTTTTTAAACCTGAACATGACTTGAGTATCTTGAGTAATGCTTCATCTGCATTTTACGGAGGTGCTCTAATTATGGATGTCAGTTATAAACGTGGATAGCCACACATTCCACACTTATGGGGTTATGTAATAAAAGGCACTGGGGCTTATTTATCAATACTGGACACATTTTCCCGTGGGCAGCAACCCATAGCAACCAATCAGTGAGTAGCTTTTTTCAGCCAGCTGCAGATAGAATAATGAATGCAACAATTTCATTGGTTGCCATGTGTTACTGTCCATGGGCAAATTTGCCAAGTGTTGATAATGACCCCCACTGAGTTTACTCAGGGGAAGTAAGCCATAGCAATCAATCAGCAGGTAGAATTTACTAGTCACCTGTTTAAATGAAAACATCTTATTGGTTGCTTTGGGTTACTGCTCCTGGGCAAACTTAGTGCCTTTTATTACATATGGGGGTTAGTGCATGGTTCACCTATAATGCAATTCATGGATTCCCACCCACATCTTAATTTCAGAAGTTACACCCATAAACCACAATGCAGGTGATAAACCCATTTATTTAGCTATATACTATTGGATTAGGGAACCTCCAAATTGTTAAGGTGCACATTATGGTTTAGTGTTTAGAAAGGAGATTTTTCCATTTAAGTTCTCCATAGATGGACATTTAAGATCCAGGAAGGGAGTTGCTAAACAGAGAATGGTTTCTCTGTTCAAATACTTTAACTGTCTGGTCCTGGAAGTTGGAGTATTCTGGAAGGAACAAGCAGGCCAGTTACTCCATTCTGTAAGTCCAGCTCACATGTTGGAGTTGGAAGGCTGTCCTGTGGAAAAGTATCAATTCCAGTGAGACTATTAAGAAGGTCTCTCAGAGCAGGGTACAAAGCAGGAAGGATACCTGCCTGTGTGAGGTATTCCCAGAAGGGCTGGGGGTGCTGCCTGCAACTGCAAGGTGCAGAGGGGGCCATCATCCAGTGACAGAGACTGTCTGAGTGAGACATTGTGGTAAACCAGGAGGCTTAACAATTCCCCAAAAGGAAGTATTGTGAGTACAGGGGATGACCCCAACGTATGTGTTTTTGCTAGTAGTCCACAAGGCAGTGCCTTATTGGCAGGATTTATTTTTATGATTTTGGTTGTATCCTGAAAAGGTCACCCCTATGTGTAAATAAACTGTGTCTGTGGTAGATCCTGCAAGCTTACAGCATATATGGCTGAATGAATTATTTACTCTCCAAAGTTGCAGTTTCTAAGTAAAGTTCAATTTACTTCTCCATTTATGGACCTCTCAGTGCTTTGTGTGTTATAAATTTTGGGTGAACATGTTAAATGTAACTATTCAGTGTTAGGCGAATAAATTCGCCCATCACTTTTCAGTATGTTTTTATAGTAAGCAAATACCAGAGAAATCTGTGACTTAATAGGAGGCCGTCTAGAGAATGTGTATGGTGTTTTTGTTTAGATATCCTTGACCTTCAAGATGATTTCAAGAACTCAAACTGTCCTTTGCAAACTGGGAAAATGTAAACAGCAATACCCCTGAGGTGTAACCAATATAGTAACAGTACATTTTGTAATTATTAATGTTGCAAGGTAAAATGCAAAAGTCAACTAAATCATTTTACCTAGGCAAAATCTCTTATTACTTCTGGAGTTTCCGCTATGTAGGACATGCTCCATTTATACTATAATACAGTTGGTAAAGTTAAATAAGGAACAAAGTATTTTTGTTCTTACCTGAACTCAAATATTTCTGTTGCAGAGTTTAGTTGTTCAGTTGAAATGTAAATACAGTAAGAGAAATGTAAATAATTAAAAATCATCGTTGTATAACATCTTTTGCAGACTGCAGTTATCTTTATATTAATTCTGGTGTGCTTGAATGTTTGGGGTTTTTTTTTACAGATATGTCCAACCTGTTTTGTCCACTGGGAGTGCTAAAAGTTATTGCTACAGTTTAGGCATGTCACATATAAGGGCCCATTTATTATGCAATGGTTAATGTGCAAAACATGTGTAAAGTGGGACACAATTTAGTTTTCTTGCACTTTTGTCCTGCGAAATGGTTTAAAAAGAGCCTTCCAGTGTATCTTACAATATAGATTAGGTGCAAAACAATTAGTGAAGAGTTTTGGAATCTCTGATCTGCAGTATCTGCTAGTTTCTTGTCAGACTGCACTTCAGGATTTTGCATTTGTCAATTACCCATAGCATACCTTCCAACTGTCCCTTTTTCTGCGTGAGAGTCCAAATTTTTGACAGCTGAACCCTAAGGGCTCCCCTGCGTTCCACCTTCTTCCATTCAGGCGCAGGGAAGCGTAGGAGTAAATGCACTCTATAATTGTCAAGGGGGCTGTACTCACACAGACGCATGTAAGCGCCAAATGCAGCTGGAATGCAACATGCTGCGTCCCACCTGCGTTTGACGCTTACATGCGTCTGTGTGAGTACAGCCCCCTTGACAATAATTGAGTGCGTTTATGCCTGTGCTCCCCTGCAGCTGAACAGAAGAAAGCGGAATGCAGGGGAGCACAGCAAAAAATGTGTAAGAGCCTTTAATTAGAACTTAACTAGATAAGAGGCTTTTTGGCAGAGAGCCCAGAAAACTCATCACCTGCACTTTGATACAATTTTAACAATTGATATAAGCAGGTGTCTTGGGAGAACTGAGATTTTCACCTTCATTAGCAAAACTGTAATAACACATAAAATATGACCCTGAAACACCCAGAAATATGTTTCAACTTTCCATTACCTGCAAAATTTTATAAAATGGATGCTGTATTTAGAAGGTGTGGCCACAAAATGGGCGTGGACAAAAATTTTGCAGCGCTAGTGCGGCAGATCTATTTATCCTTTTTCTGCAGAGGACCTCTTACACTTGTCTATATGAATTTTGTGGTCACAGCCTCATTGCACCCTTGCTTAATGGTTTAAAAATTTGTGGTGAGCTCAACTTTTTAGTTATAGTTCACTTGGATGAAATCAGTTGCATGTGTATGTGCTTCACTGGAACCTTGGAAGTAACATCAGCTGAAGATGAATGTGAATTCCAGGGCTCACTTGTATCTGCATGCCCTGTATTTTGCATTAAAGCAGGCAGAATTTGACATTTTAGTAGGCATGGATTATAAGAAGCATGTATAGCTGCACACACTTGCAAATGGCATTGAAGAACCAAAAACTGAGATTTTTTTTTTAGTTTGCACATTTTTAAATTAGCCTTAATGCACTTAATGCATATGTTCCACTGTCTTGGGTTCTTCAGTATATTTGTTATCACCTTTCCTGTTATATTTTGATGACCATATAGGAGGTTTTTGTCATCTCCAGGCAGCATAATTTTTTTTCCTTAAAACTCATATATGAAACCATTGTCAATAAATATTTTCTGTATTGAATGAATGTAGTAGTTATAAGAATTTAACATTTAAAGGCCAAAAAGGGACTATTTTCAGGTTTTTATTACATTATCAGCATGGTTTTGCTTTGTATTTAATTCCTCCGAGACCTAGTAGACTTTGAGGTTTTTATAGACTCATAGTGGATGCTTCTTCGCATCTCCATGCAACTCAAATTCAGATATTAAAAGAAGCTTTGCAGGCAAATGCAAGCTTTTCTACATTAAATAGTACATAGACAAAATTAATTTCCCTGATCTTAATTATTTATCTGTAATATTGATGTGAAGGCAGCCATCTCAGCGCATTGTGCAGATTTCAGTGCAGAATTCTGCTGGAGCAGCACTATTAACTTATCCGTTTAAACTTCAAACGTGGTTCTCAGAAACATGAAAATAATCTATTTATCTCAAACAGACCCAAAATAATACCACGGTCATACTAGTATTAATCTTGAAAGCTTGTGTGTTTGTGTTAACATGCGGTGCAATTAACCTACACCATTACTGATACAAAGATGAAAGTAACCAAAACTTAATTTCCTGTAACCTTGCAAATTCACATTTCACTTCTATGCTAATGTTTATTTCCTTTTCATCTAGTGAACAATCCAGCAAGAATTCTCATAAACGCTGCTTGTGGGTTTTAAATATAGCGGCTCAATTGTACAGTTATTTTGTTTCCGGCCACGGTAATTATGCTCAAAGATAATACAGAATCTTAATCTACTCCGAATAGGCAATTAAGGCTGGAAACCCAGAGCAATCTCAAACGATTATTTCATGCTGATCCTGTGATAAGAGAAGTAATTTGCAATTTGTGAAGAGATGAAACATATTAAAGGGAAACCAAGAAGAATCAGAATATTTAAGAAAAACAGATTTGTGATGGGAGTTTTCACTTTTTGAGAAAAGCCATGTTATGGACATTAAAGGGACATTGTCATGGGAATTTTTTTTTTTTTTCAAAACGCATCAGTTAATAGTGCTGCTCCAGCAGAATTCTGCACTGAAATCCATTTCTCAAAAGAGCAAACAGATTTTTTTATATTCAATTTTGAAATCTGACATGGGGCATTTGTCTATTTCCCAGCTGCCCCTGGTCATGTGACTTGTGCCTGCACTTTAGGAGAGAAATGCTTTCTGACAGGCTGCTGTTTTTCCTTCTCAATGTAACTGAATGTGTCTCAGTGGGACATGGGTTTTTACTATTGATTGTTGTTCTTAGATCTACCAGGCAGCTGTTATCTTGTGTTAAGGAGCTGTTATCTGGTTACCCCTATTGTTCTTTTGTTTGGCTGCTGGGGGGGGGAGGGGATGATATCACTCCAACTTGCAGTACAGCAGTAAAGAGTGATTGAAGTTTATCAGAGCACAAGTCACATGACTTGGGGCAGCTGGGAAATTGACAAAATGTCTAGCCCCATGTCAGATTTCAAAATTGAATATAAAAAAATTAGTTTTTTCTTTTGAGAAATGGATTTCCGTGCAGAATTCTGCTGGAGCAGCACTATTAACTGATTCATTTTGAAAAAAAAATTTTTTTCCCATGACAGTATCCCTTTAAGTGATTGGCTATTATTTTGTAAATGACAATGACCTTACAAGATAAAACACATGTCATATTCTAGAAATATCCATTATTATTTTATATTACTGAAAGCTGTTTAAATCAATTCCAAAATAAAATGATGAATGAATTCAGAATGAACTCTTGCTATTTTATATTTAACCAATGGCTCTTGCTATTTTATATTCCACCACAGCCTAGACCAGTGACCATGTTCTACATAGTGAGCCTAATATCCAATACATAAATATATATATATATATATATATATATATATATATATATATATATATATATATATATATATATATATATATATATGGGATATATATATATATATATATATATATATATATATATATATATATATATTAAAGGGACATTGTCATGGGAATTTTTATTTTTTTTTCAAAACGCATCAGTTAATAGTGCTGCTCCAGCAGAATTCTGCACTGAAATCCATTTCTCAAAAGAGCAAACAGATTTTTTATATTCAATTTTGAAATCTGACATGGGGCATTTGTCTATTTCCCAGCTGCCCCTGGTCATGTGACTTGTGCCTGCACTTTAGGAGAGAAATGCTTTCTGACAGGCTGCTGTTTTTCCTTCTCAATGTAACTGAATGTGTCTCAGTGGGACATGGGTTTTTACTATTGATTGTTGTTCTTAGATCTACCAGGCAGCTGTTATCTTGTGTTAAGGAGCTGTTATCTGGTTACCTTCCCATTGTTCTTTTGTTTGGCTGCTGGGGGGGGGGAGGGGATGATATCACTCCAACTTGCAGTACAGCAGTAAAGAGTGATTGAAGTTTATCAGAGCACAAGTCACATGACTTGGGGCAGCTGGGAAATTTACAAAATGTCTAGCCCCATGTCAGATTTCAAAATTGAATATAAAAAAAATTTGTTTTTTCTTTTGAGAAATGGATTTCCGTGCAGAATTCTGCTGGAGCAGCACTATTAACTGATTCATTTTGAAAAAAAAATTTTTTTCCCATGACAGTATCCCTTTAAGTGATTGGCTATTATTTTGTAAATGACAATGACCTTACAAGATAAAACACATGTCATATTCTAGAAATATCCATTATTATTTTATATTACTGAAAGCTGTTTAAATCAATTCCAAAATAAAATGATGAATGAATTCAGAATGAACTCTTGCTATTTTATATTTAACCAATGGCTCTTGCTATTTTATATTCCACCACAGCCTAGACCAGTGACCATGTTCTACATAGTGAGCCTAATATCCAATACATAAATATATATATATATATATATATATATATGCATAGAATGGACCAGCACACCGTTTTCTTCAATCAAACGTGTTTATTCAATACACACTGAATGCACAGTGTGTATTGAATAAACACGTTTGATTGAAGAAAACGGTGTGCTGGTCCATTCTATGCATGTATAAAGACTTTGACCGAGCACCCGGCCTGGAGAAAAAAGTGGACAGAGTGCAGGTGTTTGTACTATAATATATATATATATATATATATATATATATTTATATATATATATATATATATATATATATATATATATATATATATATATATATATATATATATATATATATATATATATATATATATATATATATATATATTAGACAAAATTGCGGCACTCACAGGATTTTAATGGGGTTATTTACTAAACTGTGGTCAGGCTTTTTGAGGCTGCACTCAAATTTTTCTTTTTTTTTATTATTAAAACTCAAATTGTTCAGGATTTATTGAAGCCAATGCTGTAATAAGTCCAAATCTGAAAATCTGCCATCTCATACCTACCAAGGGTGTATATAAGTCAGTCGGAGAGGTCTGAAAAATCAGACAAATTCTGGCTTATTTCCAATCAAACGATTCAGAAAAAAACTCAAAAATGAATAGTCAGTTTCGGGTCTTCGCTTGATTTTATCAAGTTTTTTCCCGATCCAACTAAATTGAGCTTTTTTTTTAAATAAGGTCAAATTGTGGATTCTAGTTTGGTCAGACTTTTTTATAATTACTAAATCCCTAAAATGTGGTTTTTGATAAATAACCCTCTAAGTGTCTTCAGCTGGACCATAATAGTCATACATTCCACAGAAGTGGCAGTGAGAGTGAGACTAAAGCATTGTCCTCTGTCAGTATGAGTTTCTTCATTCCTCTTCATTCGCTTTGCCTCTTTGCTTTGTTAAAGGAGAAAAAAAACCCTTTACCAAAATACCCCTACCCCCCACCCCATGTAGACCCCCCTCCTCCACCCCAGCCTAGCTGCCCCCGTGGAAATGCCCCTAACTTTACCAAAATACCCCTACCCCCCACCCCATGTAGACCCCCCTCCTCCACCCCAGCCTAGCTGCCCCCGTGGAAATGCCCCTAACTTTTAACTTACCCTTTGGTGCAGAGTCACAGCATCGGAGTTCATCGCAGCCATCATCTGGCCCCCGGCCCAGGCCCTCTCTCCTAATCTGCCGAACCCCAAAAAAGTGTGAGGCACGGTCTCCATTATCTATCTATCCTGAACCTCCATAAAGTTAATCTTTATGGAAAATTATTTAAGGGGCCGATTCACTAAGGGTCGAATATCGAGGGATAATTAACCCTCGATATTCGACTGGGAATTAAAATCCTTCAACTTCGAATATCGAAGTCGAAGGATTCAGCGCAGATAGTACGATCGAACGATCTAAGGATTATTCCTTCGATCGTTGGATTAAATCCTTCGAATCGTTTGATTCGAAGGATTTTAATCCAACGATCGAAGGAATATCCTTCGATTAAAAAATTTAGGAAAGTCTATGGGGACCTTCCCCATAGGCTAACATTGAGTTCGGTAGGTTTTAGATGGCGAACTAGGGGGTCAAAGTTTTTTTAAAAGAGACAGTACTTCAACTATCGAATGGTCGAATAGTCAAACGATTTTTAGTTCGAATCCTTCGATTCGAAGTCGAAGTCATAGTCGAAGGTCGAAGTAGCCCATTCGATGGTCGAAGTAGCCCAAAAAACACTTCGAAATTCTAAGTTTTTTTACTTCGAATCCTTCACTCGAAGTTAGTGAATCGGCCCCTAAGTGTTAATACTGGCTTTGCAAAAATATATTTAACATAACATCAACATATGATAACATTTAACCATTAGGTGCCAGCTAACATGAACTTGGCCAGCACCACACGTTCTTAGGCAATGTGTTTTTCCATAGGTTAAAATGTAACCCAGAAAAACAAAATCTACAGTCTTAGCACACTGGTACTTCCATATCAATACTGTGGATTTGATTATCTGTGGCACTTAAAGGTTATTGATAACTGACAACCCAAGGGAAAATGTTGACAATGCTCTTATTTGGTAAAGCCTTGATAATGATTCACATACTATACAGCAGCAGATGGACAGTTTCTGCCTCTGGAGAAAACAAACTAGCTGTCTACCTGGCTAGTGCTGTCAATCAATACAGTATGTCTGTGGGTGAAATAAAAGCAGAACAAATTGAAGTTGGCTTTAGTTTCCTTATTCTGCAATTCATTTGTTTTTCTGCCCTTTCTTTTTCTGTTTTGTAAAACGTCTTTACAAATTTCTGGCATCATGTTTTCCTCTGTGTATTTGTAAATAATCTCACAGACAACAATTATCTAATTCCTATCAGTTTGGAAGTCAAATCACAAAGGTTATATCCGTATGGGGATGGGACCCAATGCACTATTTTTTTTTTAACCCAAATGCTTTTTTATGTTATTTTTCCACTTAGCGGTGTCAAAGGTGGAGTTCTTAACTTTCATTGTATTGATCAGAAAATAAAACCCCAAACATAAGAAAATAATGTAAAAAGCAAGTCAAGAACAATATTATGAAAACATATCATTCCACTAAAGAATAGAAATCTGGATTAAATGCACTAGCGGAGTAATTTGCTGTGGTGTGATGGTTAATAAAATGAATTCTCATTGTCTTTTTGTGTTTTCAGTAGAGATTTAAAGACCCTCAGCAGGCTCCTATTCTTGCTGAAGCACACTCGGAAATTAATTGTTCTATTTACTTGAGAGCTCTTTAAATTGGATTACATTTCTCTCTTCAGAACATTGCCATGCAATGAAGGACTGTTCTGCTTCTTGTTTATCTGATGAGCGTCATGACTTTCTCATAAAAAAAACAAAATGACAAACTTGCTCTAAGCATTTAATGGTCAATATATCTGAGAGTAGGATGCTTTGCTTATTCATTACTTACTGATGCATCAGATTCTGCTATTGACCTTTCTGGCATTAGAATGCGTGATCGTTTGTCAAATTATACTACTACTGTGAATAATCCACACTGTATTCACTAATTGCATTGCACATAATCTAAATATACACTTAATTCAGATGGATTGTTTCAGTATTATCAGGCCTCCACACAGCTGGATCAAATTGAAATGGAAATGATAATAAAACAAATGTACTATGCATTTCATGTATTGGAATATTATTAGCACCCCAGCTGGGTTATACCAATAAAAGCTATAAACATTTTAGTCCTTTTATGTAATTTTTTTCAGAAAAAAAAACAAAAAAACGAACAAAATTTATTGAAGCAAATATCATGCATCGTGCATACTATATTCTCTCTCTCTCTCTCTCTGAGATTAATTGCAGTGGAATTAACAATTGCTCAAGCATACTTTAGGAAATTGTGGTGATTTTGATGATGACTAAGGTTTCTGCTCTCTGTATACCTACACATTAGCTGTCATCTAAGCAGGCTTTGCTGAGTGGGTGGGCGACATAAACTTCATTATTAACCCAATGAGCCTCCATTATTTTATAATCGCAGTACATAAAAACTGAAAAAAACAGTGATATGTCAGTCAAGGGTATGACATGGTACTTTCCTTAGTATATACAACTACCTACGCTTGTACAATAACACAAATCTTTGCCATCATAAATATTCAATGTAGTTAGCACAATTCTGTAGAGGGGGTTGAAAAAAGACCATAATCCATTAAATTCAAACCGTTCAAATGAAACCCAGCGCACTTATATACACATAGTTATACAGACCTATCTATACACTTACATATATAAATTAATTTATACCAATATCTATACTCATTGTAGCCTTTAATATCATGCTTGCTCAAGAAATCAGTTTGAAAGGCATTAATAAATCTGCCATCACAATATCAATTTCAAATGAAAGTTTTGTTCCTGGGGTGGCCTCTGGTGCATTGATTGTTTATATGGTAAAAATATCTCCTAGTCAGTGCGGCAAATTCACTAAGATTCGTAGTTGCGCCAGGCGTAACTTCGCCGCACTTAGCCACACTTCGCCAGGCATAGTTTCGCCAGCGCTCCGCAAATTCACTAAAATCCAAGTTGCGCTCAGGGGTAGCGTAAGGTTGCGAAGTTTCTCTAGTGTTGATTCGCTAAGCGAAGCGAGGTTACGCTAGCGATGGTTAATTTGCATACGGCGCCAAATTAAAATGTCAATGGAGGAATATGTAGCAGCACTACAAATGCCTGGGAAACCTTCAAAACATCAAATAAAAGTTTTTTTTTGCCCTACACATGTGCCCACTGTATAGTTAAGTTGCCATGAGTTAGGAAATGTAGGGGGGAAGGAGGGGAGCCCCAAAAAAAATTTCGATCTTTTTCAGCCTATCACCCATAATATAGAAAAAACACCAGCGTTTTTTGGGACTTAGAAAAAATTTGAACTTTTTTTGAAGCAATCCCTATCTACTCTATTGCGCTTCGCCTGGTCTGAGGTGGCGAAGGAAGTCTAGCGTAAAAGGTAGCGTTCAGTACAATGCGCGTGTTAGTGAATTTGCGTAGTTACGTCCATTGCGCAAATTCGCCAGGCGTAAGGGTGCGAAGTAACACTAGCGAATTTACGCCAGCATTCGTTAGTGAATTTGCGAAGTAATGAAAATGCCCAACGCTAGCGAATTGACGCTAGCGTTAGGCTCTTCAGCGCTTAGTGAATTTGCCCCAGTGTCGGACTGGCCTACAGGAATACCAGGAAAACTTCCGGTGGGCCCAAGTGTCAATGGGCTCTCCTGCTTCTAACCATTTGACCAGTCGCGAATTTTTCGCCGTTTCGCGAATTTCGCTTGAAATTCGCGAATTTTTCGGCGAAGCGAAACGGCGCAAATTCGCCCATCACTATTAATGAAGCCTTTGTACTATTTTTCAAATTCAAGAAATCGATGCTTTATCCAAAGACCAGCTGACATATGACAGATCCATCTAAAGGGTTTTCACTGCAGTATGCTGCTGTCTTGTTGTAGTGTAAGTAAGCTGGCAGTACAGGCTGTGCATTCCTTTCTTCAACTCACAATGAGTAAGGTGTCACTCAGGACGCAGAGAGATAAGAAAATCCTAAATAACAGAATATAAGTCTCATCTAGATAATTCGTTCTTGAGTGGTTTCCAGAGGCCCTGCCAAAAGGCAGCCAAAAGGCAGCAACCACATTTTGGTAAATCTGCAGAAGATAGGAGGATCTTCTCATTACAACTCCATAACGCTGCCAGTATAAAGTGTAATAATATAGACTGTAGATTTTTCAGTAGATAGCTGAGAGATTTGCAACTGGAATAGTAGTGAGCACTGATTCAGAGACCCTCAAGAGGTCTCAGGATCCCCACCATAGCTTAAGGGGACAGGAACCCTGGGATCAGTCAGAGGAAAAGTTGCAACAGCTTGTATAAGACCTGGAGGTGGGGATGTGCAGTGGCAGGTTCATTGGGAAATGTAAATGAACCATCTGGATTGCTTCCTAGCAAGCAGTTAACAGCTAAAGGGATTGTTACAGGTTTGCTGGTCTTACAGTTCTTTTTGGCTACTTATAGATACAATATAGTATATTGGGTTTTCATTTTTGTATTTACTCTATGAAGGTATGCGTATGTTGTGTCTATAAATCATTTTCTTTCCCTTGCAAGATATCTGCCACGTTGCATTCATGCTGTACTTTTTCCCTATACAAATCTGTAGCATGTTTCATGTGTTTCATAAGATGATTAGCTTAGTCTGTACATTGGGCTGAAATATCTGCCATGTATTGACTAATTACCATAACTACATTATATTGATGACAGCATCTCTCACATTATTTCCTAGGGGAGGCATTTCCAGGTTTTCCAATGGATTGCATTCTGGCACAATAGGATAAAAAGGAGAAATAATGGATATTTATATATTCATAGGTAGGTATATCATACATAAATATTGTATTAATATTTTATTAATATATATAGTATAGTTTATATATATATATATACACATTTCTCAAAATTAATTTTTAAAAAATGCTAAATTTATTGAAATCATTATTAAAAACAGACAGACCTTTATCAAGACCATAATGAACATTAAAAATACCAGCATTTAAATTGCTAAAACAAACAGGCACTTACCCAACAGCCCTGTGGAACCCTACACCAAAGATAAAACAACAAACATTGAACCCTGACAAAACCATCAAGGTAATACAAAATGTACTATCAGTAGCGTAACTAGAGGGGGACGGGCCCTTGTGCATTTTCAGTGGCGCACGGCTGCCGGGTGGGGCCTGAGGGGTGCGGGCCCTGGCCCGCTCGCACCCCCTGCTCTCCTGGTAGTTCCGCCACTGTGTACTATAGGAAATCAAGAATGTCACCAATTCAGATAAGTACTATATACAATGTTACATAGAACTTATTCAAAATATCCACATCTTATTAACGTTGTCTAAAAAAAAAAACATAGAAAAGAACAATATGTATTTAGCCCAAATGGAATCAAGGTATTTAAGTATTTAATCCATAATACCTCCCTTTGTAATAAACGTTTTGATCAATCTCCCTCTCTTCTGAAGCGATGGACATGGTCAATTGCAATATAATGATTGGAATGTGGTCAACCCGTGGCTAGGTTCTAAAAATGTTTAGCAACTGGTTTGTTGGTCAACAAGCTGTACTTGTTGCTGGCTGATGCCCATCCATTCTATGTCTCAAAATTTGGTCTGTCTTGCCCACATAGGACAGGCGCAAGGGCATGTTATCAAATATATAACATAAGAGGTAGCGTAATATTATTATTTTATGTGCATTTGCCTGTCTGTGGGTGCAGAAAAGTGGTCCCCGGGGTTATGTATCTGCAAGTACAATTATGACATTTGAACCAACCAGATTTATTTCCCCTAACAAAATCAGGTCACTTTTAACTAAAAGGTCAGGTAAATTAGTGTCCCCCTTAAAGCACATAAGTAGTATCTCAGGAAGTAAGGTCATCATCTGCTTGTAAAATCTTCCACTGTTTCCTCACCACCTTACTGCTGTATTGTGACCTAATATTATAGTGGCTCTGGGAGGAATGGAGGAGTTGGACAAAAATGTATAGAGACACAAGTGAAGAGAGAAGGAGAAGGATTTTGCATCTTATTCTACTTAACAGGTAGCCATGAGATTTCAACAACAGAGAAATCTATCCTAGTTAAGAGAAAGTGAATTCTAGCAGCTGTTGGAAAAGTCCTTTAGTAATATAGATGTTCTGGTGATATAGGATGAAGAATGGCTAGAAAAATACAAGGATGCAGTTCAAATATACCAAGAAATTTGTCTCTTCATGAACCAGCAGCCGGTGTAAAGCATTATCACATAACATGTTTAAGGGGGAAGTAAAGTCTAAAATATAATAAGGCTAGAAATGCTGTATTTTGTATACTAACATAAACCTGAACTTACTGCAGCACAAGCTAAATCAAACAAATGATTTATGCTTTCAAAGTCACAGGGGGTCACCATCTTGTAACTTTGTTAAACATCTTTGTAAGACCAAGACTGTGCACATGCTCAGTGTGGTCTGTGCTGCTTAGGGATCGTCATAAATTATCAAAACAGCACAAGTCAAATAATATCTGCCAGAAGCCGATACACAAGACTGATTAATAATCAGAATATGTAGACTGCACTGGGTCCTGTGTTGTCATGTAATCTAATGTGGATTTTATAGTTTTTGTATTGTTTAACACAAACTTTCTCCAACTCTGCAGAACCAGTGGCTGCAGCAAAATAATCCTCGAAATAGGATACCAGTTTATCTGTTTAAATCTGGCTCCATGATCTTTTCCCTGCAGCTGGAGTTGGAAACAGTTAAGGGGATGTAAAGACAAAAATAAAATCCAATACAAATCTCTACACAGTATGATTGTTTCCCTGCAGAGCAGTTAGGGACCGTCAGACAATTCCTATCCACAGCAGTAAATGAATGGAGAATTTTACTACATAAAGTCAGGTTTCTTATAAAAACGGTACACATTTTTTAATAAAAGTATATTGGAGATAAGTTTCTTTTTCATTAAAGAAAGTAAAAATTAGATTTTATTTTTTGCCTTTACATGTACTTCAACACCGCTTTCCACTCCCAGTCCTAAAACAGCACTTTTTTTTCTAGTTTTTACATAAGTGAAACTCTTACCGTAGTTGGCAAAATTAATTACTTGGAGAGCCAAATCTCAGGAAGCTCATTCATTTCTATTCATAAAGCACAGCTGATGGGTATACAGTACGTCTGAAATAATGCATTCCAAATGCTCCCAAGGTAGGATTCTGAACTAAAGAGATTAAGGCAGGATTTTTTTTAAATCATACTGCCTAAAACATGTTTTGCCCGAACAAGACTCCTATGCGGTGTGGTGCAACTATATTGCACCTATATTTATCATATGCAGGTGCAAAAAAAATGTAAAACATTTTACTCCCAAGTTCACACACTGTATTTATGAATACAGTAGATAAAACATTTTTAATTCGATGAATGTGCCCCTTTAAAGGCTGGTACTTAGGTTAATGTCAATGAAAATATGGTGGATAAATGAAAAATGTCAATGCCAATGAAAGACTCAGAAATAACCTGCATCCAGGGACTCTCAAGATTATTCAGAAGAGATTATTGAAATGTCAGACTAATTTTGTTCTTTGATTGCAATCTTGATGAGTCGAACATTAGCCTTGTTTCCAATTAACACCATCTCTCCTTTAAACTAAATATAAGACCTTATTCCTATTTCTGGAAGTGGACAAGACCAGTGATAAAATCTGAAAGCCATTTGTCCAAAAGTAAATAAAGCTACTTGTAAACTATTTGTATTGTATTGTGTAACATTTCACAGACATCGTTTTATAATTTAACCAGTCATCAATGTTTTACCTTATTAGCATATATGTACAAGATCAGCTGACAGTTGTGCTTCTTGCAGAAGATCCGAGTGATACTGTACATAATAACCTTTTTAAGGGAATGATGTGTTCCACTGACATTCAAAATTCATTGTCAAGATGGGAAATTAGCTGTTATTGATGTTACTTGATTGCCTTGTATTCCAGACAATAAAAATGAAAAAGAATAAAGATTTGGCATGTCTGTTATAATAGGCGATTTAATGTAGAGGTAAGTACAATATGTACTTTATCAGTGTGATGCCAATGAAATGTAATTGAGGAAACATTCCCTACCCATATAAACAATGCAACAAATTTGTTAAATGAGCGTGGAGCAGGATTTGCAACTTCAGTACAAAATTAAGTGACTGAAAGATTTTTAAAGGATCAAATGATCATTTCAAGGATATGCCTTAAAACAATGTTAATATGTACTGACAAAATTATGTTGGTATATATACCACCATGGTATATATATATATATATATATATATATATATATATATATATATATATATATATATATATATATATATATATATATATATATATATATAGGTATGTTATTCAGAATGCTCGAGACCTGGGGTTTTCCGAGTAATGCATCTTTCCATAACTTGGATCTTCATACCTTAAGTCTACTAGAAAATGGTGCAAACATTAAATAAACCCAATAGGCTGGTTTTTCTTCCAATGCGGAAATTATTATATCTTAGTTGGGATCAAAATTTTTAATTAATTGGATAAAATGGGAGATGGCCTTTCCATAATTTGGATAACGGATTTCCTGATAATGGTTCCTATACTTATATTTAAATAGACAAATATAATGTTATAATGTAGTTGTGAGTCTTGGTAGTTACGTTACTATTTGCCTAATAGTAATTTGCATTCTAATTATTATTGTTTATTTACATCGAGATTATACATCACATTAGTCTCAGCCCAAAGGGGCGCTAGCAATCTAAGGTCCCTATTGTGTTTACAAGCACTATGGTCAATTTTATCAGGGACTAATGAACCTTTTGGAGAGTGGGAGGAATCTGGAGTACCTGTAAGAAAACCAAGCAGTCACATCCAGAACATGCAGACTCTTTGCAGACAGGACTCGAACCTAAGATCCCATCAATGCATTGCATAAAGTTCATGGATCTTGAGGGTGACACAACTTGTCCAATTCTAATTGAATAATCTGGCTAATTCTGACCATATTGTCCAACTATAAGGCATGTATGTCATCTCGCATAGGTAGGGGCAGTTTTGACACCACATCCTTTTGACCTGATATATTGCATGGTTATACCAGTCCTATAAAGAATGGTATTAGTATCTAGTATTTGTTATTATTTTATGTTGTTAGAAATGAACAACTCATCAGCTAAGATGTCAGGAATTGTTAAAGTTCTACACAAGAATAAGAAATATCTGGGTGAACGGATGCCTGTAGAATTATTAGAACAAAAAAAGTCTTCACTGTCACTCACAAGACACATAGAAGATTGTGCTGATTTAAAAGATCCGTGGGCACAGATACATACTGTCACCTGCTTGCCTCTTCTTTCCCCATTTAATAAATACTGGCATTTTGTACATGGACAGGAGAATACATTAACGTTACTGTCATTGTATCACAAGTCACAATGCCAAAAAAACTCTGAAGCTGAAGACTTTGCCCTGTTGAAAGTGTAAGTAGTTAATCTCATGAAAGCCTGTGGAGTAAAAGCTTTTTGAAAAGGCTGATTTCATGGTGAGATAAAAATCCTGCAAAAATGATATGAGCAGAAAGAACATAAAAGTAAATATTCTCCTTTTGAGCAAAAGAGCTCTCTTTAAGGCTTAGTCCACACCAGGCGATTCGGGGAGATTTAGCACCTGCCGAGAGTCGCCTGCGTTATGACACATGCGGTGCTTCATTTTCCGAAGTCACCCGAAGTGGAAACTTCGAGCGACTTCGGAAAACAAAGCGACACGTGTGTCATAACGCAGGCGACTCTTGTTACAGCCGGCACAAGAGAAGCGGTTCGGGGAGATTAGTCGCCTCAAAGAAGAGCGGATTAGTCGTCAGGCTCTAAATCTCCCCGAATCGCCTGGTGTGAACTAAGCCTAAGCTTTAAGATGATTTATATCTCAAACTATTCCAAACAATGGAATGGGACAACTGCTGTCAATGAGGTGGGAAAGGGAGTAGGCTAGCAAGTCCTTCAAGCCATCCCAGTACAAGGGGAGTAAAATATGAGGAATCCAGTAGAATCTGCTCACTACTTGAAAACAGAAAAAAAAACAGCTCTCCAAAAATACCACAACATGAAGCAACCGTTGTTTTACAGTTTCAGTGAAGTGTGTAATTTTTATCCTGGGATCACTTTATTCCTTAATTGTAAAACCGATGAGGGAACAATCTTTAGTTATTCATTTAAGTTTTACATTTTGGTATTGTGCTTTTGTGAGTTATTGAGCAAGAATAATCACAAACTTAAAGGAGAAGGAAATTCTGTGAACATTATAAGTCATTATATGCCATTATATATAGATTAACATATCCCCCCAGCACTGCTGAGCACTCAAGTTTGCCTGTCCCAAACCATTGTTATGGCATCAAGAACCTGCGTTGTAGTGATGTGCGGGTTGTAGTGATGTGCGGGTACCTTAAGTCTAAACAATTTAAACAATAAATAAACCCATTAGGATTATTTTGCCTCCAATAAGGATTAATTTTATCTTAGTTGGGATCAAGCCTATGATCAGCCTATGATTAAGTATTTATGACACAAAGCGCTTAAGGCTGTGGACACAATAAACTTTTTTCACTTTGAACTACTGGCCTGATGGAAGTTTGCCTTTTTTGAGTGCCTGCTCCCAATTGTTTTTCGTTTTGTCTGCTCCCTGTGCTGAGGGCTCAGGGCGGTGCACCTGGGCCACTTCCCCTTTGTGGTGAGTAATTATTTACTTCTGATGACCCTAATACCACAGATGTATTATTAGTTGGGATCAAGTACAAGCTACTGTTTTATTATTACATTTTTAAAAATTTTAATTATTTTATAATGGAGTCTATGGGGTATATTTATTAAAGAGTGAAGTTAATAGTGAAGTTCCGCCACTAGAGTGAAATTCCGCCACTCTCCATTCATTTCTATGGGATTTTTATAGGCGGATTTATCAAAGGGTGAACTTTCACTTCACCCATTGATAAATACGCCTTTCAAAATCCCATAGAAATTAATTGAGAGCTGCGGAATTTCACTCTAGTGGCGGAACTTCACTCTTTGATAAATTTACCCCCATGAGAGAAGGCCATCCCGTAATTCAAAACTTTCTGGACAGTGAGTTTCCGGATAACTTATCCCATACCTGTATGCCTTTTTAAATAATAATCAAGGGTTTCAGAATGGAAATATTTGGTTTCTAACTGCATAATGAGGAACAAATAAACAACATCAATTGGAAAAATTGTGAATTACCATAAGTAAAAGTATATTTATATTAGAATATAAAATTGTCTCTGTTCTTTTACATAATTAGGGCTGATATGACTGAGTTTCAGAATTTCAAGCATGTAACTGCTATACTGGCACATCTTTGGCTCTGTGCAGCTGGTAAACTAATAGCTTCAGTTCGGAGAGCATAACACATTAGATGGGTCTAAAAGGAATGATAACTTCCTCCATATGGCACTCAGTTCCCTCCATACTGTGTGTAATTGTCATTACCTGAGGCAAATGACCTGATAATTATATGGCAGAACAAATGCATCCTATGATTTTACTGAATATCCGCTACAGGGACAGATAAAAAACATTTAAAATATATAACTATAGAAAATGTACAAGCCCTCCAAGAGAATTAATTGTCCAGTGGATTCATGTCCAGTTCTGCCCATTGTTTATTTGTATTTCAGATGTGTAAGCGCTGGGAACTTTAATATACAATTTGATCTTGGAACATCTTCCAACGGTGTAATTGCGTGCACTTGAGAGATTAGAAAAATGACATTGTTAGAAGTGTTGAATAACCACTGAAACATATGGCTGCATATAACTACAAGTTTAGACTGTTTCTTTCTTTGTAAAATGTTTTGTAACACTATTTGAAAGTAAAGATATTAAATAGCATCACATTTGCTCAACTTATCTAGCTAGTCTCATTGACTAAAACTAAACAAATACTGTACTTATTGGTTAACCTGAATGATTTATTTCCCTGTTTAAAAATACATTTAAAAGGAAAGTACTTAGTAGTAGTGATGGGCGAATTTATTTGCCAGGCGCGAATTTGCTGCGAATACCTGCGATTCGCCGCCGGCGAGTAAATTCACAAAACCACCGTGAAAATTCACCAGCGAAAATTCTCCAGCATAAAAAAATTGGATGCCGGCGTCCGTTTTTTCAGACGCCGACGCAATTTCAGCAAAAATGGACGCCGTGGTCCAAAAAACGGACGCCTGCGTCGTGCCATTTTGCGAATTCTTCGCCGTTTCGTGAATTTCACTGGAATTTCGCAAATTTTTCGTCAAAGCAAAATGCCCCAAATTCGCCCATCACTACTTAGTAGGCACCACCAGTGATTTTTATAGCTTACCTGACAACCCAGGCCAGTGCTCCTGTGAACCAACTTGGGTGTACTTTTGATCTTGCACCACAAAGAGATCCTCTTCTTCCACTTCTTTTTCTTCTGTTGGAGTATGCTGGAAATTGTAGTCCAGGAAAATTTGTAAATATGGTTAGACAACAGTGTTCAATCACCTTTAGTCTCCTTTGGTAAAGGGGAAGGAAAGGTATCTAGTCTACTACAAGATACTTTAAAAAGGTCTTATCCTTCTTTTCTAAAATAAAATAGTAAGTGCTCTATTGTAAGCAAGAAATCCACACCCAAACTTAACTACATTACTTGTATATTGCAGTCACCATGTTTCCTGTATGTAATATCACTTACCCAGGGAACAGGATTTTGCTATGAAAGCTTTATCAACTGCCATGATTTTTATTGTGTAGTTTTTATTTCTAAATTATAATGTTTACACTGCACATTATTCACTCTACCATGTAAAATTTAATTCCTTTTTTTAGAAAAATTATAATATTGGTGTGTAGGCAGCCATCTCAGGTCATTTTGCCTGGTCATGTGCTTTCAGAAAGATCCAGCACTTTAGGATGGAACTGCTTTCTGGCAGGCTGTTTGTTCTCCTACTCAATGTAACTGAATGTGTCTCAGTGGGACCTGGATTTTACTATTGAGTGCTGTTCTTAGATCTACCAGGCAGCTGTTATCTTGTGTTAGGGAGCTGTTATATGGTTACCTTCCCAATGTTCTATTGTTAGGCTGCTGGTGGGGGGGGGGAGGTGGGTGATATCACTCCAACTTCCAGTCCAGCAGTAAAGAGTGACTTAAGTTTATCAGAGTACAAGTCATATGACTGGGGGCAGCTGGGAGACTGACAACATGTCTAGCCCCATGTCAGATTTCAAAATTAAATATAAAGAAAAATCTGTTAGCTTTTTTGAGACACAGATTTCAATGCAGCATTTTGCTGGAGCAGCACAATTAACTGGTGTGTGTGTTTTTTTTTAAAAAAATGACAGTATCCATTTAATTGAAAATGGCAGCACAGGGCTTTTAATGATTCTACTGAGCATGCTTATGTTCAGACACAGGGATTCCTGGGAAAAAAGGAGGGTTGCTGACGCCAATCTGTTCTCAGTGTTACAGAGCTGATTTTAAAGGAGAGTGTGGGCCAGCAAAAAGTTGCATCATGGGTTTTTTAATGCTCTTTTGTTACAGAGGCATTATTTAATAATACCTTTACTTGTCCTTTAACATAAATGAGATATTGGGGTATATTTATCAAAGACAATTAACTTAGAAGCTCTAAGGGGCCCATTCATTAAGTTCGAGTGAAGGCATAGAAGAAAAAAAACTTCGAATTTCGAAGTGTTTTTTTTGGCTACTTTGACCTTCGACTATGACTTTGACTTCGAATCGAATGATTCGAACTAAAAATCGTTCGACTATTTGACCATTCGATAGTCGAAGGACTGTCTTTTTAAGAAAAAACTTCGACCCCCTAGTTTCGCCACCTAAAAGCTACCGAGCTCAATGTTAGCCTATGGGGAAGGTCCCAATAGGCTTGGCTAACTTTTTTTGGTCGAAGGATAATCCTTCGATCGTTGGATTGAAATCCTTCGAATCGTTCGATTCGAAGGATTTAATCGTTCGATCGAACGATTATTCCTTCGATCGTTCGATCAAAGTATTTGCGCAAAATCCTTCGACTTCGATATTCTAAGTCGAAGGATTTTCATTCCCCAGTCGAATATCGAGGGTTAATTAACCCTCGATATTCAACCCTTGATGAATTTGCCCCTAAGTGTATTCTGCATATTTGAAAATAAAACCATAAAATAATCCTTGGCACAATGGTCAGAACATAGGAGGGTTTAGTAGAAAAAGAACATGCAAGAAACATCAAATTATATATATATATCCAGCTTATTAATACCAGATAGACAGTTTTCCATATTGTGCAGAGTCCTGTTGAACTACAGCAGTATTCAAGTGTTAAGATGCTCATCAATCATTGGGATTACCGCTTTTGCAAACATAAACAATAGAACCCACTGGAGAGCTTAATCAGTGACATAAAGTGTTGGCTTTATTTAGAGATGCATAGCACTACATGTTTTAGACCACAAGGGTCCTTGTCTAGCGTATTTATGTTATTAGCCATATTTCATTTCATCAGTTTTATTCAGCTCAATTATTATAGTCTGTACATATATGGAGCTAACTTCAAGTTTGCTATCCTTGGAAATAATGTACCTAGTTATAGTTTTCCATTTCTATTGACTTACTGGCTAGGTGTAGTACCTTCTATGTGAATATGAATCCTACTGCAAGGTTAATTAGTAATCAATACATCCTCACATGACATGGCAGCATGGAAATCAGTGAATTCTGCAAAACTAATAGCTTCAGCTTCTATGTGTCCACGGTCAATGCGTGGTTCCAGTGATCGGGCGCCGACGTCAGTGCGCAAACGTGTAATGTCATGATGCCGCATTTTGGTGCCAAATTTGAAATAAAAGGATGTCCAGGACGCTGGTTCGATGCCCAATTAAAGGATTTGTTTTCTGCATTCCCTATATTCTTCCTGACTTGATTCCTGGACTTTGATCTTGCCTAAACCTTGATTTTGCTCCTATTCTGCCTGCCTATTGAACTACTGCCTGGATTCTGACTATGACTACGCCTGATCCCTATTGGTTACCGCAAACCGCAAACCGCAAACCGCAGGCCCTGACACTATGACAACTATAACCTAAGTTTTTAGTAATGTTAACAGCATTCCAGAGTACACTGAGTGTGTACAGTACAGACATGCAGGAGAATGGCAACTTTGGAGTCCAAAAAAAAAAAATCCGCTCACCCTATAATCAAGGATTGCTTGCAGATACACTGGTCTCTCTTACAACAAGGTAACAGAAATTGTGAGCAATACAGCAGTGGACAAATTGGATTCAGAATTTTTTTTAAAAAAAAGTCTTTGCCAGAGAATGATATACAAAAAAGGGCAACATGGAGCAAGTGACTAAACTACAAACAAAGGTTGAATCTACAACATCTCAGGTGTTACACAGGAGTCAAGGAAGGTTTTACCCTTCTTTCACTGAATGGTGAGAAAAATAAGATCTTCACAGGACTCCAGAATGCTGGAGGAAGGCATTCAAGGAGGAAGACATAAAAGCATCAGTTCATGTAATTTGACTAGTAGAAGGATGCAAAGTACTCAAATGCTCCTGAATTTGGATGTAGCCTTTCTGCAGTTAATGAACAACTTGTGGGAGTGCTCCTTCAAATTCATCCATCTTTATTCTTGGTCTGGTTGTATTGTCAGGTTTAGGCAAGGGATCCAGCATTGGGGGAGCCTTGTAGAAGGCCTCACGCTGCACAGGACCCAGCTGGATTGTGTATATGGGGCAGGTGAAGTGGTAAGTAGGCGGTGAGACTAGAGCCAAAAACAAGTTATCCAGGGAGTCAGCAGGTCCAGGCAAGAGGCAGACAGCATGGTTTTGTAGCCAAGAATTAGACAGGGATCAGGGCAGGTAGAAATCAGCAGGGTCAATCTGTAAGGCTCTGTCACAACAGAAATCTAATCAAGTTACAAAGTTTGGCTTCATGGAAACAACCAACATAACCAGTTAATGGGTTGTCAGCATTCTTAAATAGGAAGCGGCAACTAGACATTATGTTCTACTGTATGTGTGGACTTTGACACAACTCTGTACGTGTCAGAATGAGTCTGGATGATCACCAACCAACATTCATGTGCACATTGGTGCACCGATTTCCTGTGTGTTTCTTAACCATTATTGAAGTACAAAAGGAAAACGGAAGCTGTTTGTGAATGTTTATTTTTCTTCTTGTGCCAAAATGATCCATTTCAGGGTGTATGCATGCAAATTAAATCCTTTCAAAGCCCTTACTCATCCACAACAATACCATGATTCTCTACTTGAGCAGTTCACTGTGGACTCATTAATCATTATTAGACTTCTCTGTGGGTTGATAAGCTATTTCTTGATATTTAATGAAATTTTATGTTTTACTGCAGTGAAAACTATAATTGTTGCATAATTGAGGCTTTAAACTGGCCGGCAAGACTTATCAATAGGTAGGAGAGATTTCTCAGCAGTTTGAGCAAGGAAATTGCATGCTTCACTGCTCACGGACATCTATTCAGTTCTATGGAATGAGCACAAGGCTGCCACAGAAACAACAACAATAATGATTTATTTGTCTTCCCACTCCACCATTTAATAGTGGAGGAAATGTAATTTGTTTTTCTACACAAGAGAGCTGATTTATTATGAGCAGAACCGTTAGACGCATAACGGAGGATCAATGTGCACTGTTCAGCTGGAAGCTTTTTGTTTTCTTTCTCTCTCTGTTTTTAAAAATAATTGTTGACTTTGTTCAGTTTATGGATCTACTACAGTGAACATGGCACATGGGAGTTCATACTAACTAACTGAAAATACAATTGGTGCAAACATTATCTCTAGTTTAGAGTTAAAGCTGCCTAGTTTTATTGAAAAACTCCCTCCCCCCAAAAAAAATAATAATAATTAGGTAGAATGGCTTTACAAAAAAAAATGTAATTTCACTTTTGTTAAAAGCACAAGAACATAATCACTACAGAAGATCTTGATCCATACTTGGTATCATGGGGAATACTTTTAGCAATTAGATTAATTAGATAAGCGTTTCAGAGTTCCTGGCATAACTAGAAGTACAAAACTATGCTTACTTTATACATTTATCAACTATATTAATAGTTCACGTACTGAAATAGTCTCAAATTATGCCTAGAAACACTGTTGTTGCAGGTTAAATCTACATCAGCTGGATTGCAAATGTGTTGCCATTAGAATCAACATAGTAACAGATAGATTAGCAAAGTTTAATAAATATTGTATCATACATACAACTTAAAGGGGAACTCGGTTCCCAAACCAAAATTTGATAAAGAGGACCGATTAACACAGAAACCCCTAATATACTCATCACAGTTATCTGTTTCTTGTTGAAATCGAGTTGTTTAACAGTTCTTCTCCTTCTGCATCATTTGAAATCCTGGCAGGGAAGGAGGGATGAAACACTGATGTTACAAATTGTAACAACTTCTCCACAGCTTACAGACAGCATGCAGGAACTACATAACCCACAATGCATTGCACTGTGTTCAGTTCCTTATTGAAATCACATGTGCAGGGAATTGTGGGGTTTGGAGGATGCAGGCTGAGGACAGATGGCTGTTGATACAAAGTAACAGTAGTCAGCCAGCTCAGCAAAGTAGTCAGAGAGATCAGCAGGAGAGAAGGGGGTAGGCTTAGGAAACTGTCAGAAACCATTAAAAATCATGAAAAGTCTGCATATTTTTTTAAATGATGTATATTGCAAAGTTGCTTCAAATTAGATTTATTTTTCAAAAAGCTTAAATTATGTTTTTGTAGAGTTCCCCTTTAAGGACAACATGTTACCAATGATACAAATAGAACAAATAGTGAACATAGATTTTTCTCCTTTCTAAAGCAGCTCTTGGGGGGGGTTGCAGATTCTCTAATCTGTTTTAAATTGATACATTTTTTGATGCATTTCTTATCTTAAGCCCTCCTGAGCAGAATCACAGAGTTTCATTAAAGACAGCTGTTATAGAATAATTAATACAATAGTTGCTAATACTCCAGAGATGTTGCTGAGGAATGGATCAACTAAATGTTGCAAAATTATAACAGTTCAGAATCTGCACCTGAATTACTGAGCTGCCAGACTCAAACACCAGAGACAGGAACATTCAACTTTAAACTTTGATTTTGCAAAAATGGTAAAAAAATAAAAAATGGAAAGCAATTGAAAAAAAAGTCTTTATTTCTGGAGAACAAACGGAAAATAATTCAATGACACTACTCTTCAAAATATTACTGTATGTTAAAAGTTACCTACATGGTCATGTTTTTTGCTGATCTACTTTTGTAATTGTTACTTGATGTTCCTAAACTAAGATCAGTCAGCTTGTGTTATAAAAATGGGTCCCCCAGTCAGGGGTAGCCAACTCACTGAAAGCTCGAACGGGAATTTATTGGGTTAGTGCCATGGTTGTACGCAGGTAATATAGAATATATACCTATGTGATAAGGAGGTTGAGAGTGTCCATATTTTACATGTAAGGAATGTAAGCTCAGGTTATGTTACAAAATGGTTCACATTTAAAGATGATAGCGCAGTGTTTATCCTCTCCCCAGAATAATTAGTCTCCTTACTAGGTTGAATAAGGCCTGGAAGCATTTAATAACTGCTATGTAATTGTGTATGACAAAAAAAGAGGGTTATTATGTCCTTTTGGATAAGATCAAGATTTCAATATTTGATACAGTGAGTTTCTGGCTGCTCCATATAAGACAGACTACCTTGATCCTCTAGCCAATGGCAAAGCCTGAGGTGCCCAATGTTCTGTGAGTGACTCCAAGGTGCCTGAAAGCCTGTGAGGTGGTGACTGCATTAGTACAGCACTTTTGCACATTTTTTATGCTACACTTGCTTCTTTTGTTTAGCTGATAAAGACTTTTTTTTCATAATTGGTTGGGTCTGTATCACAATAATATTTTATAATTTTTACTATTTATTTATTCCACACTTTTGTATTTAACTTCATTTATTCCTCTTTGGTTTTGAGGGTAAAAATGACCTTGAAAAAGCCCTGGGGGGAAACTTTGGCCATACTCAGATAAAAGGGACTCTCCCTAGCCATAAGGTGAAGGAGGGTTTGAAAGCCCATGCTCTTTAAAGCTTTTTGGTCCAAGAGTCAGGGAGAAAGGTGCCTTCCCTAACTTTGATGAAGAAGGGTGTGATGAAGTATGCTGTGTTTTTTGGCCTTTTCCTTTTTAGAATAGGCTTGTGTTACACCCCTTGTTTGTGTGTGTGGTTTGCCTTTGCACTTGCACACTTTGGGATATGAAAGCACTAACTGACAAGCTTTTAATGGAAAAAAAGCCTTAACTAAATTTTCTTCTAAGCATGCCTATCTTAATGTATGTAATGTACCATTTTGAAATTATTTAATGCTTTCTCATCATAACTTGTTCTTTTGCTCAATGAATTCATGATTAGTACTGCGACATGAGGTGTTGCAGTCCAGTAAAGAAGCTGGATAAATTGCATAGCATTCATAAATACTGAGGATGCAGATTCCAGAATGTGAAGATAAAATCAATAAGCTGTATTATTTATTTTATCTTCATGTTTTATTTTATCATTGCGTCCTGGGATTTCAGTCTTACATTTCTGTAAATGTCACGCAGCCCCTCCAGCTTCTTTATTGTTCTATGAACTGAATCTTGTTCCAGACATTTCTGTGTGAATGGCTCCAGCAGATTTTGTGTGAACTCTCAGCACCAACACTAATTATTTCTGTGTATCAACATGAACTATTTGCTTAAATAAATAAGGGTGAGGGTGGTACTGTGTCCTGTTAAAAAGCCCTATTTTTGGTGCATCTATTACTTAGCTTTTTTCAGTTCCCCATTAAAGGGAAACTGTCATCCTAAGAAATAATTCCAAATCCTATGCAATCATGTTAGCATGCTAAATAAATTTTACTTACATTGTATACATTTTTTCTTGTTTCCTTCATTATTAAAGCATACAGGCAGGTGTCATTTAGTGGGAACTGTTTTTGAGGCAAGCTTTGTATCATCCCAAAATCTATTTTATGCACCAGAAAAGGAGAACTTGATGCACATGCCCATGCATAGCCTACACACTTAGGGGCAGATTTATCAAGGGTCGAAGTGAAGTCGAGGGAATTTTCGAATTGAAATTCAAAGTAATTTTTTGGATACTACTCAAATTCGATTTGAAGTAAAATAGTTTGAATATTCCACCTTTTGATAATCAAAGTACTGTCTTTTTAAAAAAAACTTTGACTTCAATCCTTCGCCAAATTAAACCTGCCAAAGTGCTATGTTAGCCTATGGGGACCTTCTAGAGCATTTTTCTAAGTTTTTGGAAGTCAAAGAAAAATCGTTCAATCGATGGATGAAATACTTTGAATCGTTCGAAGGAACGATTTTACTTCGACCACAAATGGCCAAATTCAATGTAAAAAAACTTCAACTTTGATATTCGAAGTCGAAGTATTCCAATTCGATGGTCGGACTTTGAAGCTTTTTCTACTTCGAAATTCGACCCTTGATAAATCTGCCCCATATAGATAATGTGTAGGGAGGGGCATGTGAGGATGAATCAGGGACATCAAGAAAGTACAGAAATGGAAGTGAAAGTGGAAGGGGAAGGCAAAATATGATTGACAGCTAAAATTTCTAAACTAATTTATAACAGGTACAAATGTTTTACTTAAAAATAAAGCTTTGAGTTTCATGTTTAATTTGAAAAGTACTATTAGGGTAAGGCCACACGAGGAGATTCAGGGAGATTTTGTCGCCTGGCAACTAATCACCTGTCTTTTGAGCAACTATCTCCCCAAACTGCATAAGGCAACTTTGGGAGAATACAGAAAACGCATCGCCGCGTGTGCATTAGCGCCGGCAACTTTTCATTGTAGCCTATGGGGAAAAACGCTGAGGCAGTTCGGGGAGATAGACGCTCAAAAGACGAGGCAATTAGTTGCCAGGCGACAAAATCTCCCCGAATCTCCTCGTGTGGACTAGCCTTCTACAGCTTGTTGTGTCAGGATAACAGGCCCCCTTTAAATGAACATTTGACTACATTTGACCTAAAAAAACAAAGTTAGAGACAAAAATATATATTGTAGTACAGTTCCACCAATACGGAAAACACAGTTTGTGGCGGACGGAGTGGTCCAACTGATCATGGTTGGTCATGTGTATATGAAAGTTAATGTGTCCGCACTCATCTCCAATGATTTTTTGAAGTGTACAGTCCGTTAAATATGCATATTATCTGTATCTATATTGCTATACGTATGTGTGTTTTTGTATAAAAATGTATACTATATATATATATATATATATAATGTATTTGCATATGTTTGCAAGTAACGCTCACCAGACATGAGCAATAGGTAAAGTAAAAAAGTCACTCTTCTGTCTCTCCCAACTGTAATCTCTTTTCAAAGGCCCAGTAAGCCTGCAGAGTCCCTGTATGACCGAGTCTCCTAATAAAAAAGTGCTGTAGAGCAGTTAGACTTAAATGTAAATGCATGGTTCCACCAAGCACTAATAAAGCTATCTAGAAAATAGCATAAGGTCCTGCTAGTCTTCACTTTACACTTAACTGAGATGCATTTGTTTGGAACTATATCACAATTAACTAGAATGTTAATTTCATTGTCTACTGACTCCTTAATGTCTTTTCTTTACAACTAAAATTACTTTCAAATATAAGCAAATAAGATTTTAACACACAGAGCTACGCTGATCTATCTTTAAGATAAATTTTAGTGCTGGAACGGTTGGCCCTACTCTGTATATGTAATAAATGCTAATATTAAATGAATGGCTTGCATCTTTCCTGCTGATGCCTGAAAAAGAATAGGTAAAAGAAACTGTAATTATGTTTGATCCTCCCAAAATGAGTAGCAATTTTTCAAAGGGCTAACTCCACAGATCAAGACTCTAAGGTATATCTACACCTTAAGCGTGAGAACAGCAAGGTATATATTTTGGAGTAAAAAAATTGGTTTTAAAGAGATGTAAAGGATACCTTTTATGCAAACTTGGAATGACCATAAATAAGAGGGACAAAGTGGCAACACAACATGCCAGCCATATTCAATGCTTTCTAACATCTTTACCATATGGTTGTATTTGAAGGCAAGAAACTTAAGTGTACATTTTCGGCTGAGTAGGAGCATAAAAATGCCTGGTGTTATACTAGCCTTTAGGGTTTAAAATTCCTGGGAATTGCCTCAACTGAAAAATCCATTTGAATAATAAAATATTTCAAGATTACCTAGCAAAGTCTAGTTATTTAAGACTCATTACTACTAGATTCTAGTGTTTGTGATGATACCAACCCCACAAGATCATTTTCACATTATTTATAAATTAGGTTACTTTTTAATGAAAAAAAAAAATATGTGGTTGGGTCCTTTGTGTGTCCTTTTTTTTGAGATCAAGTTTAGTTACAAGCTAGAACAGTGTTTTCTGTAGTAACAGTAACATATTTCCTCTAGTTGTTAAGAAACAACAGATTATATATTCTACTGATTGCAATCAGAGTATATCTGGTTCATAAAATGATTGCAAGCTCTTCGAATAAGTCTATAAAGAGTAAGGCTTTTTGAACGTTTTGCTACTTTAATTCCAAAAAATGTTTCCTCGAATCCTCAATAAAGTGTCTCCCTTGATACATGATTGCAGCATCTGTGGCTGACATAGTGATATTTGAGAATCAGTTAACATGATGATTGCAACTTTTCTCCTTGCTGATTGTAAGCTGTGAAGTTTATGTTTCCATCTAGTTTTACAGTGTATATAAGTTTTTAATTCTCCAATGTTTTTTTTGGAAATGTTTTAGTAACAAACTTCACATTTTCACAAGAAACTATAGGGTGCATTCACTTACTTAGACACAGCGAACAAAGTGCAATTTTGAGTGCAATTGTCATGTTTTTTCCCAGAATTCCACTGCTAATGTGGAAGCAATTGGGCGATTCATTGACGCAATTCGGCTGCACCTAACGCAAATTGTATCCAAAATGGACGCAATTGCATGTGTTGTACTTTGCAAACTAGGCACAGTTGCACCTAAATATTTGGTGCAAGTACCTAATTACTTAAGCACCTATTAAAGCAGGACACAAAGGGAACCCTGGAGGTACTGCCTGGTCAGGTTCTCCTACATCAATAGGCACAACAACAATCGATTAAAAATCGAAGGCATAGCATTTCCTGGTTAGGTTGCATTTATAGTATAAAAATAAATATATTAGCTAGAATCTTATATTTGTTTAGAATGCTTCCTATCAAGTATCCCAGGACAGAAGGTAGAGTATTACAAAGGGCCATGGATCAATTTAATTGGGAAGGGAAAAAAACTAGAGAAAGTATAAAAATATTACAAAAGATTAAATATAAGGTAGGCAGGGGAGCCCCAGAATTATATTCCTATTATAAAGCAGCCCAATTCATACAAATTAAAGCATGACATCTAAAAGGATTACAATCACAATGGGTTAAATTAAAACAGGCGTTATATTCAAAATCTATACTAGCTGATATTATGTGGAAGACTCTTCCTTCCACAGAAAGTAAGCAGGCTCCACCATGTGTAACACACTCTTTACAACTATGGGCAGCACGTGAGCAGAAGGATAAACTATGTAAACAAAGGACCCTGGAGACCCCCTTGTTTCAGAATGTAGCCTTTATCCCTGGTATAATAACCTCAGAACCTTCAGTGTTAGATACAAAATGGTCTTACAAGAGCAGATGATCTCCTGTTAAGGAATAAAGTTAGGTCATTCAGTGATAGAAGTAAGTGTATACTATACCCTTAAAGTGATGGCTCACCTTCAAACAACTAGTTGGTTTCAGATAGATCACCAGAAATAACGACTTTTTCCAATGACTTTCTATTTTCGATCTGTCACAGTTTTTCGAATATTGAAGTGTAAAGTGTAATTTTTCACCTTCTGAAGCAGACCTGGGAGTGGAAGTCGCCAACCCTGTAAACTGTTCAAAATTGATACATTAGTTGATACATTTCTAATCTTTGTCCCTGCTGAGCAGAATCTCTGGGTTTCATTACAGGCAGCTGTTAGAATTGATACAATAGTTGCTAATACTCCAGAGATGCTGCTGAGAAATGTATCAACTAAATGTTGCAAAATTGTAACAGTTCAGAATCTGCACCTGAATTACTGAGCTGCCAGACTCAAACACCAGAGACAGGGACATTCAACTTTAAACTTAGAGTTTGGAAAAACAGTAAAAAATAAATAATGGAAAGTAATTGAAAAAAGTCTTTATTTCTGGGGAACAATCTGAAAACAAACTGAACTGAAAAAAGTGTTTGGAAGGTGAACAACCCCTTTAAGAGAACAGAAATATTGTGAGCTATCTGATCCATCTGGTATATATGTTTGATAATTGTAAATAACCACACACTACAATAAGTTGTGAGTTAAAGATTTGAATTGATTATGTACTTACCTATTAACATTTCATATGTATAAGAGGATATTATTGAATCATTTTAAATTGTGATGACATTGCTGTACAAAATTTTTAGGAGCAGCGCACACAGGGTCGGCCAGGGGCCCGGGGCCCACCAGGACTCCTGTCCAGGGTCACTGTCCAGGGCCCCCCTCCAGACCCCCTACTGCAATGCCACACATGCGCAAAAGGAGCCAAGTGCATGTGCATTAGGAACCATGCGCAAAAGAAGCCGCACGCATGCAAATTATTATTTTTTTTTTAGGATCAGGAGAGGAGGTCTGGCCCAGCGGGGGCCCATGAGGGCCGGGGCCCACTGGGTTTTTTCCCGGTGTCCCGTCTGACCAGTCCGACCCTGAGCCCCCAGAGAAAAAAGAGACCCCAGGAAACTGGTACCGAGGGAACCATATCCACGCAGAGACAGAAATCAGAAGAGGTAAAAAACCTGCTGCAGAAACTGCCATTATCAACAAAGGCTTTGGGTTTGTACCTAATTATAAACCAGACCCATTTGAGTGGGAAGTAGATTTTTTTAAATTTACCAGAATGTCGAAACTTAAAATGTATTTCAAAGATACTGTTTCATTACCCAAGAGACTGGCAAAGAAATCAGATTTTATACCAGATGTGAGCAATGACAGTCTAAATACTTTTTCCAGAGTCGTTAGCTCCGATGTTAATAAACTTTGGGCTGGGGGAAAAGGTCAAGTTAAACCAAATTTAACTAAAAAAGAAAGGGAAGCACTTAACACCCTCATGAGTAATCACAATATTTTAATTAAAAAAGCAGACAAATGCGGGGATGTAATAATAATGGATAGAGCTAAATATGTTGCTGAAATTGAACGACAAATTAACGTTCCAGGTCACTACACCCCAATAGATCCTGTCTGAGACTAATTCTCACTATGGTAACGGATACTTTTCAAAATGGAACAATTGATAAAAATACCCATGATTTCTTGAGTAACGAGTATCCTAGAACACCTGTCCTTTATATTCTACCAAAAATACATAAAACACTAATTGATCCTCCAGGTAGACCAATTGTTTCAGGTGTAAGTTCTATTCCAGAACCCCTCTCAAAATTTGTCAATCAATACTTGCAAAAGCTTGTCATTGACCTACCAACATGCTTGAAGGACACTACATTGCCTCAATGATATCGGTAAGCTTAATAAGGATGTCATATTGTGCAGTATTGACATACAAAGTCTATTTATGTCCATACCACAGGATGAGGGTATAACATGTGTTGAAGAAGAGTTATTGAACACCTCTTTTTCCAATAGCTTGGTATTTTTTCTGATTGATTGCCTGGAGATAGTACTTTACTTTAAGGTTGAAGATAGGTTCTACTCGCAATCCCAAGGCACCTCAATGGGATCTGCAGTAGCTCCGTCATTTGCAAACATTTTCATGTACTATATTGAGACCCACCTCTTCCTAAAAGAACCATTTTTACAATATATTAAAAAATATTATCGTTATGTGGACAATATTTTTGTAATTTGGGATGGTCCCAATGAAATCTTTGAACACATGGTGACAACTGCAAATGCAGCCCATGAGACAATTAAGCTCACAAAAGAACATTCTAAAACTGAGCTTAATTTTTTGGATGTTAATGTAAAAATTTGTGAATGTACTATTATTACAAACCTATATCGTAAACCTATGGATCGTAATAACTTGCTCCATACTGACAGTTTTCACAACCCAAGAATTATCACAGCCTTACCCAAAGGTCAGTATTTGCAAGAGAGAAAAATTGCCTCTAATGATTTATTATTTGAACAAGCTGCAAGTGACCTTACCCAATGCTTCAAGGTAAGGGGTTACCCCAATAAAAAGCTTAATAGGGTATTGGATGATGTAAGAGTGATCCCACGTGAAAGCTTATTGACACAGAGGCAGAAAGATCAAGACCCACATAAATTAACTTTTGTCAGTAAATATGGTAATCAAAGCCACAAAATAGAGTCTACAAAAGTGGCTCTACACTGAAAAATTTACTTAGCCCAACTGAGCCCAGACAGAAGGCCCAAGTGGTACAAAATAGGTTGGGTACCTATCCCTGCTACAATTGCAATTGTTGCTCATCAATAATAAAAGGCCCTAATATCCACTATCCCACGAATGGTACTGAAATTCCTCTGAAAACATTTGCCACCTGCAATAGTGCCCATGTGGTGTGATGTATGTGGGGAAAACCATTAGGTCCGTGAATACACGGATCAAGGAACATAAAAATACAATCAGAAATGACGAACCAGATACCTATACTGACACTTCAGTATCAACACATTTTTTTGATGTTAAGCACCATGTGAGTCAGTTGAAATGGAAGGTACTAGAAGTTGTAAAAAGACCCCCAAGGGGAGGAAATTGGGACAAATTACTGTTCCAAAGAGAATGGATAGGGAAACTAGATTGCATAAAACCAAAAGGTATGAATGACTACAACAGCTTCAAATGTTCCCTATAATAGCAATACCTGTGTGTTTTTCTTTAATTATTAGATAATGATTAATAATTACCTTTCTCTCTTCTCTCAGGCATTAAGAAACAGCTAGCCATTCAGATTCACAGAACTCCTGTCATGTAAGTAAATAAATTAAACAAAGTATACAATATTAATGTAGCGATACAGGAGTTACAATGTACTGAGCTGGTGAATAACACATTTACAATTTAATGTTTAAAGTTTGGTGAATTATACAATTTAGAGTCTAGTGTTTAGTGGTTTAGGAGTTACAATGTACTGAGCTGGTGAATAACACATTTACAATTTAATGTTTAAAATTTGGTGAATTATACAATTTAGAGTCTAGTGTTGCCGTCTACATGCTTTTCTTACAACCCTTTAAGTAGACTTTGTTTAGCAGTACTTTTTTTGCTTTATCCAATTGGAACAAGGGATAGGCCCGATGGTAATTTCCCTGAATTTGGTATTTTAATTTGACTCCAAAGACTCTGGATACTTTACACAAATGGAGGACTTGGTTACACTGGCATTGGACTTTGAAAAAAAGTTAAAAAATGGATATTTTTCTGCACTTTTTCTGTATATTCTTACCTTTTTTCACTATAATGAGGTGAATTGGGGAAGGTTCCTGGGTTAGGGGAGTGTATTTAATCCCACAATGCCCTTCACCAGACACACTTGAGAAAGGGTTTGTACCCGAAACATCTAGGGGCAGATTTACTAAGGCTCGATTCAAAGTAAAAATCATTCGACTATTCGACCATTCAATAATTGAAGTACTGTCTCTTTAAAAAAAACTTTGACTTCAATACTTCGCCAACTTAAACCTGCCAAAGTGCTATGTTAGCCTATGGGGACCTTCCAGAGCAAGAGAGGGGAAGGTCCCCATAGGCTTTCTAGCCAATTTCTGATCGAAGGAAAATAGTTTGATTCGAAGGATTTAATCGTTCCTTCGATCGTTCGATTGAACGAATAGCACTAAATCCTTCGACTTCGATATTCGAAGTCGAAGGATTTAACTTCGAAGGTCGAATATCGAGGGTTAATTAACCCTCGATATTCGACCATTAGTAAATGTGCCCCACAGTGTGCAAAATGCCTCTCTGAGCACAGTCACCATAATTTTACCCACAATGTAGCATTTCCACCCAGAATCCCAGCAACAAAACATCAGGGCAAAGAGAGAAACTGAAGCTTCTCCATATTTGGGACTTGCAATCTAAATCATTTTTGTTATGATTTAATATTACTGGACACTTGTACCCTGTACTTGATCCTAACTAAGATGCATGAGTTCATAATTGGTGGCAAAATAATCCTATATGGTTTATTTAAAGTTTAATTTATATTTAACAGACCTAAGGTATGGAGATCCAGATTATAGAGAGATCCTTTATAAAAAAATAAATAAAAAAAAATTAAGTTCCCTCTAATTATAAAAAATAATTTATACTTTTCCATCACTTAACTGCTATTTAATGCTATCAGCTTATCAATTGGCAACCTGATGCAAATGCATTGTAAGAGTTAACTGCAAAACTCTTGCTCTCTTCTTTCTCTCTCCAGATGAATTCAATGCATTTTTACAGCCCCCAGCTAAATTTTATCCATGATTTCTTCTTTTCATAGTGTCTGAGCTGTCACGCTGAATGCATAAATGCCAGACAATTTCATCTCAAAAGAATTATTCTCTGTTAAACAACCTTTTTGGTAAACAGATCCACAGAACCTCAGCAGGCCCAGTGCCAGAGCAAATACGGGCAGCTCCAAGTCTTTTCCTGAATACAAAAATTAAAGTAATATTAACAAGAAAAGCACATTTCATTGCAGAAGCTTCTCGGGATCTCTGCTGTTCCTTCTGCTGATTACTAAGATAACAGATGTTATCATTGCAAGCTTTCCCCATCAGATGACTAATGGATTTTAATGAGTTGTTTTTTTTCTGGTACCACTTCCATTTCTAATTAATCAGGTTTGTGATGATCCCCTGCCAGGCAGCAGAGCAGGAACTGCTGGGTGATGGTGATGATGATAGAGAAGATTAAGAGGATTTTTAAATAATAATAATTGAAAACCCACACACACATTTTGCTCATATCATGCTGAGTGAAGGCCTCTTCACATTTATTTACTTTAGTGTTGCAAGTGTTTAGCAAAATGTTGCAAAAAAGGACTGACATCCAAATAAATCATTTTACTTATGGATGCAATTTTTTTCTGAAGCCTGCAAAGTTGACAAAGGGTGAACCTCAGCAGTATAACACAGTGAACAAAAGAAAGGAATTAAAACAGGACTTGTTTTGCAGGCAAGACAATAAAAAGCTTTATTGCAACAAATAACAAGTAGCTATATTTACTAACATTGCCTGATAGTATACTTAGCAGCTCTGCTATAAGGCATCAGAAACTGTCAATGGTGGGAGACCCAACAAGGTATACTTATTAGCTACTTGTGTACCAATTGGAAAATACATTCAGCCAATGGAACATCAAAGCGTGTCCAAATACCCACACAAACCTACAGAACTAGCCACATCCCAACTAAGGGAGTCTTCTAGAGTAATGGTATCAACAAATGACAATATAATGTAAATAGCAAAGTCATTACAGCTGAAAGGAAGTCTTGCCTTGAGAAGGTGCAAATCAGGCTGCAGGTCATATAGATACTCAAATGGCAGACTTGGAATTGAGCTTGGCTATCCCACTTGATAGCCAGACATACCCTCTATACAATGCTGTAATTGTTCTCAGGCGGAGTGAGCTTTTGGCTCTGAAACACCACTGGATATACCTTATCAATAACTACCTCTGAGAGGACAGCCCATAAAATCAGGGTAATCAATATGGGTTTTTTACACAGCCAAAAGCCCCCACTGGCCCCCTTTCAGCCTCCCTCTCACACAATGCCACACCAAAACAAGTGTTGTCCCCTCTTGTCAGGCACCATAAACTCTATCAATTCCCAGGTATATATATATATATATATATCTGAAGACCATAAACTCTATCAATTCCCAGGTATACATGTATATATATATATATATATATATATATATATATATATATATATATATATATATATATATATATATATATATATATATATATATATATATACACATGCAGAACAGTGCAGCGGAGCACAGGGCACCATGTTCACCAGCTACAGAATCTTCATTAAGTAAGCGTTGACACTTAAGCTTTTGCCAAATGCAAAGTTGGAGCCAGAAAAGAAAGAAGAGGATCCAGAAGATATCAAAACCTTTTTTTGTTGCGCTGCATTTTTTTTTTTGACACACGCCACCATACAAATCTATGGGCGTCATTTTCCCGGCGAAACAAGGTGAAAAAAAAAAAACGCCCATCCCTACCTAGAAATGCTCAGACTTGTTTCTGATACAAGTTGTGGCCAATCTTGGATTGCCTCTACCCTATAAACCTGGGGTTTATTGATGCCTCTTCCAATTGTGTACCCAAGACAATGGCATCTAGCCCTATAGCACACTTCTTAGGGTTAGCAGTTAACCCAAATTCTCTGATGGACTTGACCACTGCCTGTACTTTTTGCAAATGGCTTTAGTTCCTGTCAAATAAATTAGCCCCTGCCCTTGTTTTCCTCTGGTTTCAACTTCCTGGTTTCTGACCTCTGGCCTGTTAGATTTCTACTTGTCTGCCACCTGCCCTGAGCTTGTTTCATGGACTCTGTTTACTTGCTGTCTTCCCTGACCTTGTGCCTGAACTTATTTTCTGCCAGTTCCTAATATACATTTTCTGCAAAGGTCTGTTTTGCTCAAAGCAGTTTTTGTCAAGTCTCAGAATGTTTGATAGTTACACAGCATGATTGTGACAGTAATTGTGTAGCAAATTTATTTGCCAGGCGCAAATTCGCAGCGAATTCCCATGACTTCCCACCAGCGAATTTCGACAAAGCGAAATGCCCCAAATTCGCCCATTACTAAGCATGACTCATTGAAACTTGTTAATTATAATAAATAATGTACCCTCTTTTGATACAAATGAGGATATTATGGGGGTTATTTATCAAAGGTTGAATGAATGAACTCACAACTAGAATGGAACCTTATTTAAGAAAAAACTTGAATGAAAAAACTCTATTCTGCAAGTTTGATTTGCAAGACCTGAAAACTCGAATTGATCAAGTTTTGGCAAAAAAAAACCTTGAATCTAATTATTCTAGTTTTCATGCCGTATACACGCCAAGAAGGTGGTGCAGAGCGCCGCATGGCGCACACAGTAGAGCAGTGATCCCCAACCAGTAGCTCGTGAGCAACATGTTGCTCCCCAACCTCTTGGATGTTGCTCCCAGTGGCCTCAAAGCAGGTGATTATTTTTGAATTCCAGGCTTGGAGACAAGATTTGGTTGCATAAAAACCAGATGCACTGCCAAACAGAGCCTCCAATAGGCTGCCAGTCCACATAGGGGCTACTAATAACCAATCACATCTCTTATTTGGCACCACCCAGGAAGATTTTTCATGCTTGTGTTGCTCCCCAACTCTTTTTACATCTGAATGTTGCTCACGAGTGAAAAAGGTTGGGGACCCCTGCAGTAGAGGGACGGGGGGCCTGTAGTGGGGCCCTGGACTGCAGTCCCATTGGGCCCCGGGCCCCCCAGTCCGACCCTGATGGTGTTGTATATTTCCGATTCAAGCTATTTCAAGGGTTGGATTATAACAAAATCTCAAAAAAATTGAGTTTTTTTTTTTACCTGAAAATGTTTCATCCAAAAATCCAACCTGAAAACACAACTCAAACCTTATTAAATCTGCTCCTAGAAGTCAACTCTGAGTTCCGTGACCTGTATAAAAATGCTTGGCCTTAGGCCTAGTGCTTTTATATGGTAATGGACCTCCATGTTGCTTATAATATCCATGGACTTAACAATACAGGTACATTATTCACTATATAATATATGTATTTCACTAGACAAATAGTTATCTAAAGAGTATGAGAGTATTATTTGAAAAACTGATCATTTAGAATAAGATTTCCAAGGTAGGGGTGTCGAGTCCTCTTTACCTCTGGTATTACTTATTGGTTGTATTTTTGTAATCTGAATGTCCAATATGCACCCATCTAGTGTACAGCGGTGTTGTTTGTGCTGATTTTTTATAAATGTGTTAATAATAATAAAATAATAATAATAATACATTTATCACACCTCTACAACATTTCAAAAATGTGTTGTTCCATATCTATGAAATGATCCCTGTGTTTTGATTTGTGGGGCTTAGAAAATAATTGTCTTATATTGTATTGGGCTCTATCTCCTTACATGTAATTTGTATTAGGGATTAAGGATTCGGATAGATGTTAGTGCTCAGAGCTGCTACTGATAGAATGACAGTTCACGTGCTCAAAGGAACTGACAGCTTTATCAGCTTTAATAAAGGTCCTAATTCACAATATAAAAACTTTTGCTGAAAAGTTTAAGCAAAGTTGAAAAAAAGATGTTCTGGGTTCCGCTGAGTTCTCTGCAGATGTAATTCCAGAATCCTATACTTTATATTAAGAAAGTAGTGTGTTCAGTTTACAAGGGATGATAGAAAATTGTTTATCCAAACACTTATATAACAGATTTGTCCTATCTCCATATCTATTTGTATATCTACAAGGATAGATAGTAATAACTTCCTGAGTGCTGAGTGGTATAACTAATGGTGCTTAATTCATCTTTATATTATTTTCTAGTAGTCTTTAGGTATAGTGCCTAAAACTTTTTATGATTGCATAAAAAGTTAAGTTAATGAGATGGTGCGTGGGCATAGGGAGGGACTGGTGGTGGGTGAGCAGGCAGTGGGGGCCCTAGTTGGGGGTGTGGGGGCCCCTGGGATAGCAGCCCCTATGGGCCTTGCATACCCCAGTCCTACCCTGATTTAACCTCATAGGAAAGGCAAAAAATAGGCACTACTGACAGATAAATGTCATGCACCAAAAGTCACTTTAATACTCCGGCTCAATGATCAAAGAATTTTACAATGAAATGAGATTATACTGGGATGAGAAAACACTAAAACTGACAATTGAATGAGCCCTATTTACATAGTAATATAGTAAATTAGGTTGTAAAAAGACACGCTTCCATCAAGTTCAACCTTTTAACCTGCCTAACTGCTAGCTGATCTAGAGGAAGGCAAAAAAACCCCATCTTAATCCCTTTTTAAATATTGGAGTTTTTCTCCAATCCATAGGCACCATACCAGATGAAAGCGAATCTGAGAAAATCAAAAACAGGGGCCGGTCTCAATCTGAACTAAGCTCTCTTATAACCCGAGGGTGTATGCCATCTGGCCCTGGCACCTTGTTTACATTAATTTTTATTAAAGCTTTATAAATCATATCCGGAGTCAGCCATGGACTAGATTGAGCTGAGCCATCAGTGCAGCTTTGAAGTGAGCCTGGGAATTCAGACTCCTCCATTGTATACACTGGAAAAGAACTGATTTAGCACATTTGCCTTGTCTGTATCTGTTACAACCATACTAGTAGCATTGTTTAAATGAACAACACTCTCAACCCGCATCTTTGTACTATTAATATACTTTAAAAAACTTTTTGTGGTTAGTATTCACCTCAGCCGCAATGTGCTCCTCATTACCTTTCTTTGCTGTTTTACAACATTCATTACAGTGTTTATATTCAATAAATGCAGCTTCTGTCCCAACAGACTTGTAGTTTCTAAATGCCTTTCTCTCTTTCCCATTAACTTTTTTACTTCTATATTAAGCCACATAGAGTGATTCTTAGTGCTTCTACATTTACTCTTTAAAGGAATTGTTCAGTATAAAAATAAAAAACTAGGTAAATATATAGGCTGTGCAAAATAAAAAAAGCTGAAAAGCCGGAAGTAGTGTTCTGGCTATTATGTTAGACATCCAGTCACTTCAGCCTTCATACATTACATTTTTAGCTAACTAACTATATTAGAAACATGTTTTATTTTGCACAGCCTATCTATTTACCCAGTTTTTATTTTTACACTGAACTGTTCCTTTAAAGGACATGTCAACCCCCACATCAAGAATTTATTCAGTAAAAAGCCTAATTACATTCTTCACATACCGAGTATTCCAGTCCTTCAAAAGCAATTCACTAAGAAGCTTAGTTGATTTAAGCTTCCTGCTTCTTTCCTCCACGATCTGCCTCTCTCCCCCCTCCCTTCTGAATGAGCGCTGCTGTTTGGCGATATGCAAATGCGCACTTTGTCTCAAACAATTTAGCACATGCGCGATAGAGGGGAATCGGCTTCAGCTAAAACTTTCAGCCGCGTCATCAGTGATCTGGATACACGCCTATCAATTCTATCCACCAATCAAAAAAATAGCACTGGTGGTTGCTATACCGACTTCAGACTTGTAAGCTTGAACTCTCTGCTCCCCCTGCTCCTAGCAAATATTTCTTCTGCTGACTGCAGCGAGGGAGAGAGCAGAGAATTTAACTATTTCACTGCCTTTTACAACCAGGATAACCATGTAAGTGCAGCAATGCACAATACAACCAGGAAGCGTGCGACCCGGAAAAAATGGCCGCCGGGTAAATGCTTGCATCGATCGAGAAAGAACGCAGTGGTGCAGGGAGCAGGAGGGGAATTTCGAGGCGAAAGTAATGCGGTTCGGGTGGGGTTAAGGTAACCTATATAGGCATGCCAATACTGAAAAAAAGGTTGACATGTCCTTTAAGGGAATAAATTGAGTATAGTAACGATTTAGTATAATTTTAAATGGCAACCATTGCTGTTGGATGTTTTTAAATGAAAATATAACTCCACAATCTGTGCTCTACAGGGCATCTCTCAAGGCACTAAAATTAGCTTTTCTGAAACTTATGGTTTTTGCTGTCCCAGTGTATATTTGGTTTTTGCACCAGACATTAAAATATATCACATTATGGTCACTATAACACAGGGGTTCAATGACTACAGTTAACTTACAATTAAAATAAACAATTAAGATCATAAAGCCATGCTGATTGCTGCTCATAATGCCATAATCATAATGTGATCCCTTAGCAAGTCTTCAAATGATTTGCCCACCAAAGATGTAATTTATCAACATTGAATCTCATTTGCCACTTAGCTGCTCAGATTGCCAGTCTGTCAAGATCGTGTTGCAAGGATGCCACGTCCTGGATGGAATTAATTGGGCTGGATAATTTTGTGTCATCTGCAAACACTGATAAATTACTTACAATACCCTCCCCATTAATGAAAAGGTTAAATAAAAGTGGACCCAATACTGAGCCCTGAGGGACCCCACTAAGGGACAGATTTACTAAAGAGCAAAGTGACTAACGCTAGTGATAATTCGCCAGGGTGACATCATTTAGTTACTTCGTGTAAATTCGCTAGCAAAGTCGACCTACTCTAGCGCTATTTCGCACCTTTACGCCAGGCGTAGTTGTGCTATGGTGAAGAGACGACGTAACTATGCTAATTCACTAACTTGCGCATTTTACTGAACGTTACCTCTTGCACCAGACTTGCCTTCTCCACCTCAGACCAGGCAAAGTGCAATAGAGTAGTTAGGGATTGCTTCAAAAAAAGTTGACATTTTTTCCAAAAACACTGGCGTCTTTTACTTTTTTAAGGGTGATAGGCTGAAAAAGATCGTAAATTTGTTTGGGGGCACCCTCTTTCCCCCCTACATTTTCTAACATATGGCACCTAAACTATAGAGTGGGCACAAGTATAGGGCAAAATATCAACTTTATTTTATTTAATGAAGCTTTCCCAGCCTTGTGTAGTCTAATGTGTTTGCATGCTACATATACGTCCATTCAACTTTAACTTGGAGCCGTATGTAAATTAGGCATCGCTAGCGCAACTTCGCTTTGCTTGACAAATTAACGATAGCGCAAATTCGCTACCGTTCGCCTCCCTGAGTGCAACTTTGGATTTTAGTGAATTAGCGGCGCCCTGGTGAAACTTCGCCTGGCAAAGTGCAGCGAAGGCGTTGCTAGCGCATTTTTCGCTGCTTAGTGAATTTGCCCCTAAGAATCTTACTCCAAGCAGAGAATGTACCATTAACAACCACACTGTACCCGATCCTGTAGCCAGTTACCAATCCATGCACAAACGACTTCATTAAGCCCAACAGACCTTAGTTAAGTTTGTGGGGCACGGTATCAAAACGATTTGGCAAAATCCAAATAGATCACATCTACTGCTCCACCTCTGTCCAGCATCTTACTTACCTCATCATAAAAAGCAATCAAATTTGTCTGACATGACCTATCCTTCATAAAGCCATGCTGTTTGCTGCTCATAATGCCATAATCATAATGTGATCCCTTAACAAGCCTTCAAATAATTTGCCCACCACAGATGTCAAATTTACTGGCCTATAATTGCCAGGCTGAGATCGTAATCCCTTTTTAAATATTGAAATTGCATCAACTTTTCTCCAATCCATAGGTACCATAGCAGATGAAAATGAATCTGAGAAAATCAAAAATAGGGGCCGGTCTAGAACTGAAGTAAGATCTCTTATAACCCGAGGGTGTATGCCATCTGGGCCTGGCACCTTGTTTGCATTAATTCAATGTTCAATGACTACAGTTAACTTACAGGTTATTATGAAAAAATTAAATCAGAAAGAACAGTTGCAAATCTCTCAAAAACATCTTTCAATAGTTTTGGTAAAGAGAACATGTCCTAAAATTATATATTTCATATGGCTGCAAGGAAAACACTCTGCATATAGGTATACAGAGTACAGATAGTTAGTTAATAAAAAAAAAATAAAGGTTGCACTCGATGGACATGTGTCTTTTTTCAACCTTACTTACTATGTTACTCTGTATAGCGAGACTGATACAAAAGCATTTTAGATACATGCTGAAAAGCTAATACAGTGGCCAACGCACCCTTGCACAATGAAATGAAATCTCCTCAATGGAACACCCAGAAATTATCATGCAAACAGCTTTCTTACTCTGGTGTAACAAATACGGTTATAATGTCGATGTAGAATAAGGTTTGAGCAGGTAAACAAATATACTGTATGCTGTTATATGTATTCATTTTTTATATGGTTTCAGTTGAATGGAGGCTATATTGTATTGCTCGTGTTCAAAAACGCAATAAAGACATATTACAGATATGGGACTTGTTATCCAGAACGCTCGGGACCTGGGGTTTTCTGGAAGAGGGGTCTTTCCATAATTTGGATCTTCATATAATTATTAAATAAACCCAAAAGGCTAGTTTTGCTTCCAATAAGGATTAATCACATCCAATTTGGATCAAGTACAAGGGAATCATTTTTAAAAATTTGGATTATTTGGATAAAATAAAGTCTATGGGATAAAATAAAGTCTATGGGAGACAGGCTTTCCCTTATTTGGAGACTTCTGGATAACATGTTTCCGGATCCCATACCTGTATAAAAAAAAAGCCCTTTGATTAATGTGTCAATTAGTTCAACACTTTCCTGAGGGGCAGATTTACTAAGCTCGAGTGAATAATTGGTCAGATTTGATCGAATGATTCGAACGATTCGAAGTAAAAATCGTTCGACCATTCGATAATCTAAGTACTGTCTCTTTAAAAAATTATTTGACTTCATACACCACTTTAAACCTACCGAGGTGCAATGTTAGCCTACGGGGACCCAGCAGTTTTCTAAGTTTTTTTTTGGTTGAATACAAATCCTTTGATCAATCGCTTAAAATCGTTCGATCGAAGCTTTGCGCTAAAATCCTTCAAATTCGATATTCGAATTCGAAGGATTTTACTTCGAGGGTCGAATTAGAGGGTTTTTTAACCCTTCGAATTTCGACCCTTGATAAATCTGCCCCTGATTGTAATAACAGTGATAACATCCTATCTACAAATCCTTCAGGGTTATGAGCTAATTACAGTAAATGTATAACCTTGGCATCCGGTTTTTTGGACGCCGACGCACATTTGCCGGTGAAAATGCGACGGCGTCCAAAAAACTGACCATTTTTTTTTTAGACACCAGCCAATTCTCACCAGAGAATTTTCGTGCCCGTTTCGCGAATTCATGCCTGGCGAATAAATTTACACATCACTAACAATGATAGTTACAAATTTAAACTACAGTATAGCACATTCTAAGTACCATAGTCATACACATATTTCCAATTACTTTTAACCTGAATTATATTTTTTATTCAATGGTAAATGTGCCATGCCCTATAAATAAATGGCAAGATGTAGTCATGGCATATTATAGAAACATTTATTTTATTACATATAGCTAGAACTATTTATACAGCTAAACTCTGTACAGTTATGCTTCATAGCAATAATAATGTCAATAGCAAAATGCAACCGGACTGTTCATGGGAAGACTGATTCAATGCAAAAGTCTTTTCAGCCTATTTTTATTCTCAAGCATTGGACTTATACTACGATAAAACACAAAGAGAATAATCACAATCTTTTATCAATGAAAATGAAAATCTTAATTGTTTTAATAACCTGTAAAAAAATAAAGTTGCTTGAAAAGGAAAGGTCAAGTCAAAGAAAATAGGGTGGAATGAAAAAGTTTAATTATTTAAAAAACTATTTCAGCTCTTTGATAAACTTTGATCTGAAATTTGCATATTCATAAAGCCCCTTCACCAGTTTAACTTTGGCAGATGCTGTCTTGTGGTCTGTTGATTTGTACAAATGGGCCAATATTCATGTGCCTGATGTGTAGCAAGCTATGCTTTAAGAACTGCGCTATCATTATTAAAGCAACCAATCATCATTAAGTTTATAATTATTAATTATAAAGCGTCAACATAGTCAACAACGCTGCGCAGTGAACTGGGGAAAATACAAACAGTATACAGGAGAAACAAGACAATAACAATAAATTGATAAATGATGTATAATTTCCGGTGAGGACTGTGTCGGCACTATATAAACAATCATAATAATGATGCATTGTGCTATGTAACAGGTTGATTTAAATCTCAGTCTCACTTTAATAGCAGTTCCTTTTGCTCCACAATATAGAGGATTCTGTACCTTTAAAATGCCAAAATAATACGGATTATTATCGAAAATCTACCCTTCATTTAATTTACCCTTTAGATATATAATTTTATTTTATTTTAAATGGTTTACTTTCCTTCAGAACTACAAACACTGTGACTAAATGGAGGACCTCTGTGCTAGTTACTAAAGTAAATCGATAATACCTGCAATGCAAGTTTTTGGTCTCTGGTGTGCTTTGCTTCAAACAGGAGAATATCAAAGGTCAGGACAAATAGAATATGTTTGGACTTACAAGGAATTCAAGACAAGCCTTGTTTGAGTCGGAGCAAAGAATGCAGCATCAATTTGTGAGCACAGTGGTAGAGACAATATGCAAACCATAGCCAGGAATGAAAATAAATATGTGGGCAAAAAACAAAGAACTAAGAAAGGAAACAGAACATTTTATTTTTTAAAAAGACAAACAAGATAACAGAGTGCACTTGTACTGTGTTTTAGGGGCCCATTTATTAAACCTCAACTTTATCTGGTCGAGGTCTCCTGTCGAGGTCATGTAGAATAGAGATGTCGCGAACTGTTCGCCGGCGAACTTGTTTGCGCGAACATCGGGTGTTCGCGCTCGCCGGAAGTTCGCGAACGTCGCGCGACGTTCGCCATTTTGGGTTCGCCATTGTTGGCGCTTTTTTTTGCCCTCTCACCCCAGACCAGCAGGTACATGGCAGCCAATCAGGAAGCTCTCCCCTGGACCACTCCCCTTCCCTATAAAAACCGAAGCCCTGCAGCGTTTTTTCACTCTGCCTGTGTGTGCTGAAGAGATAGTGTAGGGAGAGAGCTGCTGCCTGTTAGTGATTTCAGGGACAGTTGAAAGTTTGCTGGCTAGTAATCGTTTTGATACTGCTCTGTTATTGGAGGGACAGAAGTCTGCAGGGGTTTGAGGGACATTTAAGCTTAGGTAGCTTTGCTGGCTAGTAATCTACCTTCTACTGCAGTGCTCTGTATGTAGCTGCAGTGGGCAGCTGTCCTGCTTCTGATCTCATCTGCTGACTGCTGCAATAACAGTAGTCCTTGTAAGGACTGCTTTTATTTATTTTTTTGTTGTTTTACTACTACTACTACTACTACTACTATAAGAGCCCAGTGCTATTAGTCTAGCAGTGTTGGGGAGTGGGACTGGTGTGCTAATCTGCTGCTCCTAGTAGTTCAGCAGCACCAACTTTAATTTTTTTTTTTAATATTCATTTTTTTTTATTTTACTTTTTTTTATTTTACTACCGCTGTAGTAGTGTATAAGTTGACCTTTTAGGCATTATTTGCCCTGTAGGCATTATTTGCACACTGTTTTCTTCAACCCGCCATCGAGCTGTGTGACCTTGTTCACATTCTGTCTAAATATCCATAATATTACCGTCTCCAGAAAAAACACCGGAGTCACTTTTTCAAGCAGCCATAATATATTTTACGTAATCCGTATCCACCGCTGTAGTAGTGTATACGTTGGCCTTGTAGGCATTATTTGCACACTGTTTTCTTCAACCCGCCATCGAGCTGTGTGACCTTGTTCCCATTCTGTCTAAATATCCATAATATTACCGTCTCCAGAAAAAACACCGGAGTCACTTTTTTCAAGCAGCATTCATATATTTTACGTAATCCGTATCCACCGCTGTAGTAGTGTATACGTTGGCCTTGTAGGCATTATTTGCACACTGTTTTCTTCAACCCGCCATCGAGCTGTGTGACCTTGTTCCCATTCTGTCTAAATATCCATAATATTACCGTCTCCAGAAAAAACACCGGAGTCACTTTTTCAAGCAGCATTCATATATTTTACGTAATCCGTATCCACCGCTGTAGTAGTGTATACGTTGGCCTTGTAGGCATTATTTGCACACTGTTTTCTTCAACCCGCCATCGAGCTGTGTGACCTTGTTCCCATTCTGTCTAAATATCCATAATATTACCGTCTCCAGAAAAAACACCGGAGTCACTTTTTTCAAGCAGCATTCATATATTTTACGTAATCCGTATCCACCGCTGTAGTAGTGTATACGTTGACCTTGTAGGCATTATTTGCACAGTGTTTTCTTCAACCCGCCATCGAGCTGTGTGAGCTTGTTCACATTTTGTCTAAATATTGATAATATTATCGTCTCTAGAAAAACCACTTGAGTTACTTTTTTCAAGCAGCATTCATATATTTTACGTAATCCGTATCCACCGCTGTAGTAGTGTATACGTTGACCTTGTAGGCATTATTTGCACAGTGTTTTCTTCAACCCGCCATCGAGCTGTGTGAGCTTGTTCACATTTTGTCTAAATATTGATAATATTATCGTCTCTAGAAAAACCACTTGAGTTACTTTTTTTCAAGCAGCATTCATATATTTTACGTAATCCGTATCCACCGCTGTAGTAGTGTATACGTTGACCTTGTAGGCATTATTTGCACACTGTTTTCTTCAACCCGCCATCGAGCTGTGTGACCTTGTTCACATTTTGTCTAAATATTGATAATATTATCGTCTCTAGAAAAACCACTTGAGTTACTTTTTTTCAAGCAGCATTCATATATTTTACGTAATCCGTATCCACCGCTGTAGTAGTGTATACGTTGACCTTGTAGGCATTATTTGCACACTGTTTTCTTCAACCCGCCATCGAGCTGTGTGACCTTGTTCACATTTTGTCTAAATATTGATAATATTATCGTCTCTAGAAAAACCACTTGAGTTACTTTTTTTCAAGCAGCATTCATATATTTTACGTAATCGGTATCCACCGCTGTAGTAGTGTATACGTTGACTTTGTAGGCATTATTTGCACAGTGTTTTCTTCAACCCGCCATCTAGCTGTGTGTATTATCGTTTCCAGAAAAACCAACTGAGTTTTTGTTGTTGTTGTTGTTTTTTTAAAAATAATGCCAGGCAAAGGCAGGCCGCCACGCAGAGGCCGTGCTAGGGGCCGTGCTGCTATGCAATCCTGTGGCCCTAGCAAATTGCCCAGTTTTAAAAAGCCAATGACCCTGAACTCCCAAAATGCTGAAGAGGTAGTTGACTGGCTTACACAGCACACCCCATCCTCTACCGTTTCTAACTTTACCACAACATCCTCCTCATCCTCCACTGCTATGGCCACCCCACGTAACACTTCCTCCACCACCGGTGCCCCTTCTTCACTGGGGTCAGAGGAGTTATTTTCCAATGAGTTTCTTGAACTGAGTAATGCGCAACCATTATTGCCAGAAGAAGATGAAGGAGATGAGGACCTTACACCAGATTTAATTCTGGCAGAGAACACGATAGAGATGGACATAATGAGTGATGAGGAGGAGGTCCCCGCTGCTGCTTCCTTCTGTGATGTGTCAGAAGAAATTGATGCATCTGAGGAGAATGATGATGAGGAGATTGATGTTTTGTGGGTGCCTAGTAGAAGAGAGCAAGAGGAGGGTAGTTCAGATGGAGAGACGGAGAGTCAGAGAGGCAGTAGGAGAATAAGACTTAGAAGAAGCAGGGAGGACAGCCCGCAGGGATCAGCAGGGCAACAACATGTATCGGCACCTGTGTTCAGCCGGCCAACGCACCCGCCATTGCCGCCAATACCGCCAACTCCGCCAACTTCTACTGTTACCGCCAGATCGCACACTTCCAAAAAGTCAGCAGTGTGGGATTTTTTAATGTGTGTGCCTCTGACAAAAGCATTGTAATTTGCAATGAGTGCAGTCAGAAACTGAGCCTTGGTAAGCCCAACAGCCACATAGGTACAACTTCTATGCGAAGGCACATGAGCGGCAAGCACAAAGCACTTTGGGAGCAACACCTCAAAGGCAACAGGCAAACTAAAAGCCACACTCCTTCTGGTCCAGCATCTTACTGCTCTACCTCTGCTCTCCTTGACCCGTCTGAACCACCCTCCACTCCGCCTTCCACCTTGACCACCTGTTCCCATTCCCAGTCATCTGCCACCAGCCAAGTTTCTGTGAAGGCCATGTTTGAGCGTAAGAAGCCAATGTCTGACTGTCACCCCCTTGCCCGGCGTCTGACAGCTGGCTTGTCTGCACTCTTAGCCCGCCAGCTTTTACCATACCAGCCGGTGGACTCTGAGGCCTTCCGCAAATTTGTAGCAATTGGGACACCGCAGTGGAAGGTACCCAGCCGCAATTTTTTTTCTAAAAAGGGAATACCACACCTGTACCAACATGTGCAGAGCCAAGTTACCGCATCTCTGTCACTTAGTGTTGGGCCAAAGGTCCATATGACTACTGACGCATGGTCCTCCAAGCATGGTCAGGGCAGGTATGTCACCTACACTGCCCACTGGGTGAACTTGGTAATGGCTGGGAAGCAGGGAATGGGTAGCTCAACAACAACAGTGGAGTTGGTGTCACCGCCACGGATTGCACGCGGTTCTGCCACCACCTCTACTCCTCCATCGCTCTCTACCTCGTCTTCTTCTTCTTCTTACTCTGCTGCTGGGTCCTCCTTCTCCTCCTCCACACCTGTGCACCCCCAGCTCCCCCTAGGCTATTCGACGTGCCAGGTACGCCGTTGTCACGCTGTCTTGGGGATGACGTGCCTGGAAAGCAAAAACCATACCGGATCTGTACTCCTGTCATCTCTGCAGTCACAGGCCGATCGGTGGCTGACCCCACACCAACTGCAGATCGGAAAAGTGGTGTGTGACAATGGAAGCAATCTGTTGGCAGCGTTGAGACTAGGCAATTTAACACATGTGCCCTGCATGGCACATGTGTTAAATTTAATAGTCCAACGTTTTGTCTCCAAGTACCCAGGATTCCAGGACGTTCTCACCCAGTCCAGAAAGGTGTCGGCCCATTTCAGACGTTCCTACACAGCCATGGCACGCCTTGCTGACATTCAGCAGCGCTACAACATGCCAGTCAGGCGTTTGATTTCTGACAGCCAGACTCGCTGGAATTCAACGCTCCTTATGTTGGAACGTCTGCTGCAACAACAAAGGGCCGTCAACGAGTACCTTTTTGAACTGGGTGGTAGGACTGGATCTGCACAGCTGGGGATTTTTTTCCCCCGTTACTGGGTGCTTATGCGCGATGCCTGCAGGCTCATGCGACCTTTTGAAGAGGTGACAAATATGGTCAGTCGCACCGAAGGCACCATCAGCGACCTAATACCCTTCGCTTTCTTCCTGGAGCGTGCCGTGCGACGAGTGACAGATGAGGCTGTAGACCAGCGTGACGAGGAGCTGGAAGCGCACGATTTCTGGTCGGAATCACCAGAACGAACCCAGGCACCTGCTGCAACGCAGGGAGAGGTGCCAGAAGTGGAGTCAGAGGAGGAAGGTGGCTTTGTGGAGGAGGAGGAGGAGGACCAACAGGAGCAGGCTTCCCAGGGGGCTAGTGGTGACCTTTTGGGGACCCCTGGTCTTGTACGTGGCTGGGGGGAGGAGACCGTGGATGATGCAGTCCTTGATAATGAGGAAGCGGAGATGGATAGCTCTGCATCCAACCTTGTGAGAATGGGGTCTTTCATGCTGTCATGCCTGTTGAAGGACCCCCGTATCAAGAGGCTTAAGGAGAAGGACCTGTACTGGGTCGCAACGCTACTAGACCCTCGGTACAAGCATAAAGTGTCAGAAATGTTACCAACATACCACAAGTCCGAAAAGATGCGGCATTTACAAACCAGCCTGCAAAACATGTTGTACAATGCTTTTAAGGGTGATGTCACTTCAGGAACTCATCAACATTCCAGGGGCAGAGGTGCCAGTAATCCTGCCACGAGCACACCTGCAAGGACAAAGCCCTTTGGCCAGTCTGTAACGTCAGACATGCAAATGTTTTTCTGTCCAAGGCAGCGCCACAACCCTTCTGGATCCACCCTCAAAGAACGCCTCGACCGGCAGGTAGCGGACTACCTGGCATTAACTGCAGATATCGACACTCTGAGGAGCGATGAACCCCTGGACTACTGGGTGCGCAGGCTTGATCTGTGGCCAGAGCTGTCACAATTTGCCATGAACCTCTTGTCTTGCCCAGCCTCAAGTGTGCTCTCAGAAAGGACCTTCAGTGCAGCAGGAGGGATTGTAACTGAGAAGAGAACTCGCCTAGGTCACAAAAGTGTCGATTACCTGACCTTTATTAAAATGAATGAGGGGTGGATCTCGGAGGGTTACTGCACGCCGGAAGACTTGTTCTGACTTCTATGCAGCTGTCCTTCTCTTCAAGCCTCATGACTCCACACACAGCTGTCCTTTAGCGTCCTCCTCCTCCCTCCGCCACCGTTACAAACTAGGGTGCAAACCCTACTGGTTTAATTTTTTCTGGCCTCTGTGCTTCAGTGGCTGCAACCAAAAAAACTGGGCAAACAATGTCTACAAGGTCAACGTATGGCAAAAAATGACTATTTTCAGCATTTATATGGCATATTTTTTCTGGCAACTGTGCTTCAGTGGCTGCATCCAAAAAAATGCATATTTTCTGCATTTATATGGCATAATTTTTCTGGCCTCTGTGCTTCAGTGGCTGCAACCAAAAAAATGCATATTTTCTGCATTTATATGGCATAATTTTTCTGGCCTCTGTGCTTCAGTGGCTGCAACCAAAAAATTGTATATTTTCAGCATTTATATGGCATAATTTTTCTGGCAACTGTGCTTCAGTGGCTGCGACCAAAAAAATGACTATTTTCAGCATTTATATGGCATATTTTTTCTGGCCTCTGTGCTTCAGTGGCTGCGGCCAAAAAAACTGGGCAAACAATGCCTACAAGGTCAACGACGTTGACCTTGTAGGCATTGTTTGCCCAGTTTTTTTGGCCGCAGCCACTGAAGCACAGAGGCCAGAAAAAATATGCCATATAAATGCTGAAAATAGTCATTTTTTGCCATACGTTGACTCAACGTATATGGCAAAAAATGACTATTTTCAGCATTTATATGGCATATTTTTTCTGGCAACTGTGCTTCAGTGGCTGCGACCAAAAAAATGCATATTTTCTGCATTTATATGGCATAATTTTTCTGGCCTCTGTGCTTCAGTGGCTGCAACCAAAAAAATGTATATTTTCAGCATTTATATGGCATAATTTTTCTGTCAACTGTGCTTCAGTGGCTGCGACCAAAAAAATGCATGTTTTCTGCATTTATATGGCATAATTTTTCTGGCCTCTGTGCTTCAGTGGCTGCAACCAAAAAAGTTTATATTTTCAGCATTTATATGGCATAATTTTTCTGTCAACTGTGCTTCAGTGGCTGCGACCAAAAAAATGCATATTTTCTGCATTTATATGGCATAATTTTTCTGGCCTCTGTGCTTCAGTGGCTGCAACCAAAAAAATTTATATTTTCAGCATTTATATGGCATAATTTTTCTGGCAACTGTGCTTCAGTGGCTGCGTCCAAAAAAACTGGGCAAACAATGTCTACAAGGTCAACGTATGGCGAAAAATGACTATTTTCAGCATTTATATGGCATATTTTTTCTGGCAACTGTGCTTCAGTGGCTGCGTCCAAAAAAACTGGGCAAACAATGCCTACAAGGTCAACGTATGGCAGTTGTTTAAAGAGAACAGTAGATTACTAGCCAGCAAAGCTACCTAAGCTAAAATGTCCCTCAAATCCCTGCAGACTTCTGTCCCTCCAATACAGAGCAGTATCAAGCAGATTACTAGCCAGCAAACTTACTATCATCTGTCCCTGAAATCACTAACAGCTCTCCCCCTACACTATCTCTTCCAAGCACACACAGGCAGATTTTTCAGATACATTTTTGCCCTTGATCCCCCTCTGGCATGCCACTGTCCAGGTCGTTGCACCCTTTAAACAACTTTAAAATCATTTTTCTGGCCAGAAATGTCTTTTCTAGATGTTAAAGTTCGCCTTCCCATTGAAGTCTATGGGGTTCGCGAACCGTTCGCGAACCGCTCGCGTTTTTGCGCAAGTTCGCGAATATGTTCGCGAACTTTTTTTCCGACGTTCGCTACATCCCTAATGTAGAAGTCAATGGCAGATGTCCAGGAAGTTGTTTCTTGACACTGTGAACTGCTCTGGACATATATCGATATAGTCGAAGCAAGTTTCGCAGCAAGTTTTTGAGCGCCAATCGTAGAATATGAATTGGCACTCAATTTTGTCACAAAGTTTTTTCGCTCTGACTTTTTTGAGAAAATGTTTTGATAAATGAGTTCAATTTGTGGAAGGGAGTTTGGTTGATTTTGTTTTAGTAAAAAAAATTTGATTAATTTGAGTATTAGTAAATAACTCCCTTAAGCTGGCCATAGAAGCAAAGATCCGATCAAGGATTTGTACGATTTTCGGACCGTGTGCGGAGAGTCCCGACATTTTTCGTCTGGCAGAGATTGGTCGTTTGGTCGATCAGACAGGTTAGAAAATTTCTGTCTGCTGCGGGTAATATCTCTGCATGAAATCAATAGGTTAAATCTGCACTCAGTCCAAAGGTGATACAAAATTGCGTGTCGATAAGTTCAAAAGGGTAGAAAGGTGCGCTAAAGTAAAAACGAAAGTTCCTATAGGAAGAGCGCACCTTTCTACCCTTTTAATATCTCTGCATGTATTGCCGATCGCACGATTTTCAGAGGGAGACTGTCACTAGCTTTGGTCGGACATAACTTTCATATGATTGCTGTCAGGGGCAGAACATTGGCTGATATGTTTTTTTAACTACTTTATTTGGTTTAAATGGTAAGACTTTGATCTTAATGGTTAGTGGCAGGTCGGGAGATGGGGAAGTCCGATCGTACGTTGATTCGTACGATCGGATCTTTGCGTCTATGGCCAGCTTAAATATTCTATAATAAAAACTAAATCAATTATAAAATACACATAAAATCGTTGGTAAAATTCAAAAACCTTAATTTAATTATAAACATAGAAATGAATTACTATAGACATGAATTAGTCAAATAAACATCTTATATCAAAGAGAAAGCAAGACCAAAATTAGGAAAGAAAAACATGTGGCAACCAAACTACAGGGCTTGGATATATCCAGGGGAAGCTCTATCTTAGGGTGAGATTTGTGGAGAAAGCCTTTTTGTTCTCCTAGATACACATGAAAGCTCAACTTGATGGTCAATTTGGGGGGAAAATATATTTACTGTGCATGATTTTTTTGGAATAATGTCTGACTTCCTGATACAGTACATTAATATTTTCTAAAGGTGGACCCTCCATGTGGGACTCAATGATCAAAATAAAAAGGAAACAATTCCAGTTTACCACATAGCAACATTTACAATTCCCAGCAATCATCTTGTAAGGTTACTGTACCTAGGCAAACTTTGTGCCTTTTATTATATATGGGGGAAAGCATAAAGCTGGATCTCTTAAAGAGCAGTAAGAAATACAGTGTTTAAGGAGGAAAGTGCAATGAATGAGTTGCGCAACCAGACTAAACTCAGGGAGTTCAAACAGAAATAATGGTAAGATCAAAGAGCTTTATATTTATTTTGACATAGCATACCACGTTATTAAAATGACTATTGTGCATTTAAAGTGCATGTAGCCCCTTCTTGAAGCCCCCTGCTTATCAAATAACAATATTGCTAGCTAAGGGGTCTATGTTGTTGCAGGATCTAGGGGTGGACATACGAGTATTTTATGGTTCTGTCTTGGGTGCCTAGATGACTTTGCCACATTCAGCCATTCCTACGTCCTAGCGTGTGCACGACTGCAGTTTACTTCAGGTTCACTTGAGCAGAAGTGAAGCCAGCTCTAAGTCCTGGTGCTTTTCATGTCAACCGGCTACTTTAAATAATAAACTCCTCTTCACTGTTTCCAGGATGCTCACTTTGGGGCTCCACTCTGATCAAATTAATGTATATCTTCCCCTGTATATACTGAAGCATGCAGTCCCGGTTCAAACCAGAATTGAAGCCAATACAGCACGCATATATATCAATACACAGTGCCTGATTGCCCTTTTGTGGTTTAAACCATATAGTTACTAGTGCATCTTCCAAGTTTATTTATACAAAAGAACAGCTGTAATATAAATAATGTTTAACATTCTAATATAAACTATATAAATTATATAAACATAATATATAATGGTTAACTTGTCTCTTTCCTTTGCTTTTCAGCACAAGTGATGCCTTAGCTTTCTTTGCCTTTCTTTTATTTAAATAATATCCTATTCAGTTTCTCTGCTTGTGGTATTTGTATAGAAGGATCTTATACGCAATGCAGAAATGTATTGGTTTCTAATATAATAAAATGAAAAGGGCTTTCTTTGTAACAGACTGAGACAAAAATAGGTCAAGAGAAGCTTATGTTGTAGTTGTTCACAATAGCAGAGGTAACTGGAAAACAATGGACAGCAGGTGCAAGATTGTAGTTATAGGTTTATCACTTCTGGAACACATGGTACATTTGAAGGATGAAGAAAACCGATAGTTGAATTAAGGGACAATTGCTAGCTCAACATCTGCCTATTCTAGTAATCCAGCTCTAATTTACATGCACATTATGTGTTTGTAATTCTAACACGTTTCTCTCTCGGCAGATAATGAGAGGAGCTCACATGCCGTTTTACAAATTACCCATAGTAGCAGTCATAATGTTAGATTCCGTCTGCCAAAATTAAATAGTCTGAAAGGTCTACAGGTGCACCAATCATTAGTATAATTCCAATATGGAAAATATGAGTATGCTATACAGCAGATGAAAATGACAAGACTATTAGCTTCTCATGTTTCATTTGAGTGCCAGTGTCACAGAATCGCTCAAAACAAATTGATTACCCAAGGGAATTGACATCTAATGTATAAAGATCCAGAGAGTTATTTAAACCCTCTTTATGCTCCAGTTATATCTTGAAAGAAATTAGTGTGTTGAATAGCAGGACAAAGGTCCAAGAAGATAGACATCAGGTACTGTCAAGAAGAAAACTGTAGGTTCTCAAGCATATTCAAAAGAGCTAGCCATGAGCAATGTTTAAGGAAATGAAAGCAGACATTATAGTGGTCGTAATGCAAGTTTTCCTAATTTTCCAGAAAAAAATTAAAGTCTGCTCTAACTATCCATTGCTTGATGTGTGAGAACAGATTTGAATTGTATTTCAATTGTGTTTGCATTGTGAAGCAAATTGGGTACAAGTTTTGTCTAAAACTTTCAGAGTGGGGTTGTGTCACTTCTAGAGCGTGTGTTCAAAATGGCCTTTGTATCCAATACACTGGGAACATGTCTGGTGCACTCAGAAGCGTTGGAGCTGCCTTCAGGTCTAAGGTGTTTTCCCACCATTCATCAGATGAGGCAGGATGGCAACCAATTTATTAAGATGCATGTTTGAACAAAAATATCTTAATAAATTGCCTAAATATGTGAACAACATTGCATCCATTTTAGAGACTTTGTAAAGGACCACTTATGACTGAGCAGAGATGGAATTGATTAAGACAGAACATGTAATGGGATCTGGACTAGAACTACCACTGTAGGAATGTGATTACAGGGCATAGCTCTAGAATAAAAAATATGAAACAAACAAATCACAGGAATCTAAGAAGTCCAAACTGTTCCTCCAGTGTCCTGCCCTGGACTCCTGAATCATCCTAATAATAAAGTTTTTAAAAAGAGAAAATAGGGATTAAGTAGGATATGTTTTATTCATCTACATGATCCCGTGAAGTGTCATGTGACCCATTAACTTTGTATTGACTGCAGATACATTATAGAAACAAGAGGGGAACAAGATGCAACTGCAGTGTTAAAGAAGAAATGCTAAAGAAGTGTTAAAGAAGAGTGCTATTTTTCCTGTGTCCTTGAATTATTGGGATGGGCCATTACTGTACAGTACAACAATGGTCTAAACTGTGCAAACCTCAAATCCCAAGAAATGAACAATTTTCCAATGCTTTGTGCTGCCCTAACTCTGTTCCTGATAACATGAGCACAAAGCACAAAGTTTCCAATTCTTATTGAATGTTTTGGCAAATATAGCTGTAAATGGTTTGCTCATTCAACAAGCAAAAGAGACAACTATCTAGGGCACAACTGGGGTGAGGGGGGATTTAAGTAAATAAAATACTGAATGATATACTCTGTTCCTGTCCTGCCTTCATAGTTCCACAAAAAGTAAGAAGGTATAACAAAGACAATAAAATATCACTCATTGGCAGGAAGTAGGGATGCATCAAATCCAGGACTCAGAATATGACCATTTTTCATTAGGATTCAAATTTGGGCAGAATTCAAGTGCCTGGCTGAATCCAGTCTGCATACATACCTCTTCTGTCTGCCTCATGACATTTCCGATAAGATAAAATAAAGGCATTTTTATGGATGAACGGAGTGCTGTCTATTCAAAGTCAAAGTAAACTTTATTGTCATCTCAGCAGTATACGAATACACAGTGAGACGAGACGACATGGCTCCAGCTACTACATATCAGAAAAAGGCACTTAACATACACAATAAATATGTAAACATTTGAAATGTGCAATATATTGGCAGAAATTGAATATATTGGAAGATTTAAACTTGTTGGGAAGAAAGCCCTTGTGAACAGGCTTCATGACGTGCACCTGGTCTAAGAATTGAACCAAAGAATAAGTGCTGTTTCATTTGAATTGACATCAAGGGGCACATTTACTTAGCTCGAGTGAAGTAATAGAATAAAAAATACTTCAAATTTCGAAGTATTTTTTTTGGCTACTTCGACCATCGAATTGGCTACTTCGACCTTCGACTACGACCTCGACTTCGAATCGAACGTTTCGAACTAAAAATCGTTCGACTATTCGACCATTCGATAGTCGAAGTACTGTCTCTTAGGCTTTCTAGCCAAATGTCATTGCAGAAGGACCAGTGGGCATTGCTAAGGAGCAGAATAGGAAGGTGGCGATGAGCAGGTGGAGGGGTTTGATGAGGGGGCATGTGTGGAATTACCATTTAGCCTGGCACTGGTTTCATAAGAAGCAGAAAGACAGGATTTTGATCGGTTAGCTTGTCTGCATACTTAATACTGAACAGGCAGTGAACAGAGTATAAGGCACTTTAAACTGTCGTAGCACAACAAATAATGATAATGCATTAGAAAATTGTTCCACTTTGCCTGAATGAGAGAAAAAAAAATATTTTTGCCTTTACTGCCTCCTCATATTTAGGAAGAAGGTTACGTAGATGGAATGTTGAAACAGTAAAATGCATATATTTTGCATTTTTATTGTGAAGAGAAGTGTTAAGATTGCGTAACAATGCAGTTAAACAGATGCCTTTGTAGCTAATTAGCATTTTCTTTGTGCTTTTTGCTAAGTCTCTTGAAAGTAGTAAAAGTATATAGTTCGTGCAATCCATGTTGAATTAATTTTACACTGCATTTTTTGCTTTTTATATGTAAGAAAAAGAAAGAGAAAGAGAGAAAGAGAGAAAGAGAGAAAGAGAGAAAGAGAGAAAGAGAGAAAGAGAGAAAGAGAGAAAGAGAGAAAGAGAGAAAGAAAGAAAGAAAAAGAAAGAAAAAGAAAGAAAAAGAAAGAAAGAAAGAAAGAAAGAAGTTAACTCATCTGGTTACTAGCCCATGTCCTGCAATATAGAAAAAGAAATTACAAAAAGGCCTCTCTGATTATTTACACCTACATGTCAGAGGTGGAATACATACACCACCAAACCCTTTGGTGAGGAAACTCTTATGGGGTTATGTAATAAAAGGCACTAAGGAGCCCAGGAGAAGTAACCCACAGCAACCAATTAGCATGTAGAATTAACCGGTCACCTATTTAAAAGGAAACGTCTTATTGGTTGCTATGGGTTTCTGCTCTTGGGCAAACTTAGTGCCTTTTATTACAGATGGGGGATAGTTTTTTGTGTTTTCTGCCTAGTCAAGCAAAGTGCTACAGTGGATCATTGCTTATGCTCCCAGATGGAAGGAGGCACTAAAAACGAAAGAAAAAAGGTGAAAACTAGCAATGTGCAGGCCGGATCTGTGGGTTTACCCAAGGGTCAGGTGATTTCAGGCTGACACTTGCACAAACTATTCGGGCAGCGCACTTCCTGCTGCCTTTGCCATCTTTGGCATCCACAACTTAACGAAACACATGCCAGCCTCGCTCCCTCTGTGATGTCAGAGATGGGGCTGGTTGGGGGCGGATATATAAGGACAGGTAATATAGGGTCAGGTTAGGGGAGGGTGTGGGTACAAAATTTGTTGACCAGCATCAGTAGTCTAAACCCATCATATTTATATAACAAATCAAAATACAAGTAAAAAAGCATCTATAGATTATCCCTCATAGTCACGATATATATTTTTTTTACATTTTGCAGTTTATTTTAATATTTTTTTCATTTTTATTAATGGTATTTTGCCCTTTGTTTTGGGGTTGAAGGAGGCGACTGAGACTAATCTATTGCACCGTTTCTTTAAAATTCATTTTTAATATTTATGAACCCACAGCTAAAGCAATAGGGTACTGTAGGTTTATGCAAACATACCGTATCTGTTGAAATGTAACCCCACATGCTGTGTATTATTAAAATTGGACAATGGCGTTACCCCATCAGTTAAAGGAACAGTAACATGAAATTTTTTTTATAAAAATTTTGTTTGCCCTTAAAGAAAAAAAAAAAACACCAGCACACATTTAACTTTACATTCGCAAAGACTTTATTAAGAAATATCTTACTGATACTCCGCTTGCGCTCCTCTTCTGAAAAGGCGACATGGCAACGATCCATCTGGCGGTGCTCGATTTCTCCTCCCTGCCTTCTATAGGAGATAGCCAGGGAGGAGAAATTGAGCGCCGCCAGATGGGTCTGGCCTGACTGTTTTGCCAACCTGACTGTCCCATCTCAGCCTGCCAGTTAACGTTTTTTATGCTAACGGACTCCTGCTGCACAAATATGGCAGCCCCCTCATAGAAAAACAGGGAATCAGATAGGTAAAAGCATCAGGCAAATACTTTATGGCAAAATTATAAGAAGAATGCAAAGTCAATTTTATGGTAGATGTAAAAAAAGGTTCAATTTCTATTGTCAGTGTCTCTTTAAGGAGCAGATTTATCAAGGGTCTAATTGAAAATTCATAGTAAAAAAATTTAAATTTCGGGCTATTTTTGTTTACTTCGACGACATTTATCATGTACTGTCTCTTTAAAAATTTGACTTTGACTATTCTGCATCTAAAACCTGCCGAATTGCAGATTTAGCCTATGGGGACCTCCTAGAACCCATTTGGAGTCAATTGGTGGACTTTGAAAAAGCGAAGTTTTTTTTGAAAATACTTTGAATCAAATTTGATCGAATACGATCCGTATTCTATTCGAAGCCTATTCACTCGAAGTTACAAATTTTTATTTATTAAAAAAAATTCGGTTGGTCTTTTTTTATTTGAATTTCGAGTTGATGGGAGTTGAAGGGTCGAAATTGGACCCTTGATAAATCTGCCCCTAAATGTATCATTACAGCTTTACAGAATTATAACATTTAAATCAATGTAACACATTTATAATTAACTGGGTCCTTAGCTTCTTATATACAGAAAGATGTAAGTAATTAGTATTTTGGGGGATTTGTTATAATATTTACAATATTTGACTTTCTCTTAAACCCTAAATATAAACTTGTATACAGTTGCATGGATATATTTGTTTACATACATTTTTAGTTATGTAAGCCTTTGTGTATATATGCAATTCTATTTAATACAAATGCCACCTCTTGTTATACAGTAGTTGTTTTCAGCTGCCAGCAAAAAGTTCATTAGCTCTGTTCTCTGTGCCACATATACTGTATAATTGCCAGATATTTGGTAGGTTAAATAGAATCTCATAGATGACTGAATTGGTACTGGGGATTATACTGAAATGCCTAGTATTACTGTTACATTTTTTTTTTAAGAGCATTGCCAAGCACCTGCCAAAAATGATAATATCCTTGGGCTGGGTCCACAAGAATCATTGTAAGCATTACAATACAAGCTCCCTGTCTCTAACCACATATTTTAAATGTCATCAGTTAGTCTCAAACATGACTTCTCTCTATTTAATTGACAGTCCTGATATACCACTGAGCCCTTGTGGAAATCTGGTCACTTATTAAATGTGTTTACCCTACAGACACCATCTTTTTGGCTCCTTACACAGGCACATCTCACAATAATATTGCAGGGTTTTTATTATTCAGTAGATGTACTTTGTTTACAGTGTCCAGAAAAGTGTTTATTAATCTATAAATCATTAGTGATTCCCCCTCCCTTTGTTTCACTCATCACTATTTTAAACTAAACAATGAAAAATAATGCAAACTTCTTCCCTAGGATTTATTTAGAGAGAGATATTATATAGTGAATATTGTATATTGTGGGCATGTCTCTTTTACAATATAAAGAAACAAAATAAAATGAAGCAAATAAATGTATGGGAACCTGTTATCCAGAAAGCTCCAAATTACGGAAAAGCCGTCTCCCATTTTATCCAAATAATCCAAATTTTTAAAAAAGATTTCCTTTTTCTCTGTAATAATAAAACAATACCTTATACTTGATCCAAACCAAGAAATACTTAATTCTTTTTTTGGAAGCAAAACAAGCCTAATGCATTTATTGGATGTTTATTATTTTCTAGTTGACTTAAGGTATGAAGATCCAAATAACGGAAAGATCCATTATCCTGAAAACCCCAAGTCCCGAGCATTCTGGTTAACAGGTCCTATACCTAAATTAGTTTCAGTATTACTTAGTTTACAATTGTGTCTACGCAGGGCACCATCTCGTTAACTCTCTCAAGGAGCTTTGCATTGCAGCTAGTCTGGAATGTGCACTTGTGTAGTAGAATCAATTGGAACTTAGATGCTAAAAGCTAATCTTTTGCTCTTCTGTGCATATGCACATCCTAGGGCAGCATGGAGCTCACGAGCATAGTACCCTGGATCTGATGGTTCTTCAACCAAGAGGAGTGCCAGCCAGAGGTCTTTACTTAGCTGTTACAATCACTTGGAGCACACCACATTGTTAGCCTTTCTATGTTTTTTGAAGGGAAGTTCATTTTAAAAGGATACGTAAACCTTAAAAACATTGTATGTCAAATTGCTAAGCACTTTTGCAATTTACATTATTTATTTTAATTTCAGAGCTATTTAAAGGAACAGTAACACCAAAAAATTAAAGTATTTTAAACTAATGAAAATGCAATGTACTGTAGTGCTGCACTGTTAAAACGGAAGTGCTTGCTTTGGAAACTCTGCAATAGTTTATATAAATTAGCTGCTGTGTAGTCATGGGGGTCACTATTTAAAGCTGAAAAAGGAGAAAAGGCATATGATCCACAGCAGAAAACAGATAAGTTCTGTAGTATACAGTGGGATTCTTCAGAACTTATCTGTTATCTATTATGTATCCTTTGTTTGAATGGCTGCCCCCATGGCTACACAGCAGCTTGTTTATATGAACTATAGTTGTGTTTCCGAAGCAAACACATCAGATTTACCTGTGCAGTGCAACAGTACATTATTTTGTCATTCCTTTAAAACACATTCAGTTTTTGTTCCTTTAAGTTTTTAATAATTGCCAATATAATGAATTTTGTAGCAACAATACTATCTGTTGGTCAGCTCCTGTAACTGTACAGTCAGATTTACCTTCAGAAGTAAAACAGAGAAGTGTTCTGAAGTTACTCTGCTCAAAAAAGTGATCAGAAGTCTCAGATGTCGCTCACATCATGTTTATGGTTTTCGCTTACTATATTGCCTCTCTCCTGCAACTGAAAATGCGCTCAACTTGGCAACCATAAAATATAGACTGACTTGGTTTTCTGTTATTCATACTCAGATAGCTGTGAAAATGTTAAGCCTAACAGTCATAAAACAAAAATAAGAATTCACCCACCCTAAAAAACAAACACAGATGCACATCAATATGTCCATGCATCCGGACATCTGTTCAAATGCAATTGTCCTTTAAATAAATAAGGGGCATTTGCAAGCATATTGATACCCATCCACTGATCTGGAAATTGCTAGGGCAACATAACTATATCACACCAAAAACCTGTACCACAGTGTAGATGGCTAAAATGCACTTGCTGCATGGTAACATATAGCACGTTCCACCAACAACAACCTTGTCCATGTCGCCAACCAAGATATAAAGCTAGAATGTATTACACACCATTGTAAATATGCACCATGAACATAACCACTTAGTGCCTGCCATTTTAGCAATTGCAAATGTGCACAGTTAAAAGGGATAGATATAAGTTGACAAGTACATTTTCTGTTGCTTAGTTATTATTACTCCAGTCATTTGATGATGTTTATTAGGCATGGAACCCCCTTGAGGAGGTTTTAGAGTTGGTTCTTCTCTGTGTCACTGGAGGGGATTTCCATATAGGGTAGAGCAGTGGGTCATTTCCTCTTTGGCAGATGTAAACAAGATAAGAGTGAATGACAGCCAGGGAGTATAAGGTCAACTTCCACAGAGAGGTGTTAAAGGGAGCCAAATAGTTAGGCCAGTTAGTGGTAAACCAATACCTTCCATTTTTTATGGGACAGTCCTGCTTTTCAAGCTGCATCCCCCTGTGCCAGATTATAGGTTTAATATCCCACTACTCCCGACAGCTTTGGCACATTCTGGTGCTCTTTGCTGGAAGATGCCAAATATTTTAGCTCTTTCTGGCGAAGAGAGGCAGAGATACAGGTTGGCAGTCCGGGAGAAGTGGGTCTGAAATACATTGTCACAGTAGGCCAATGAAGCACAGGTTCTCTTACAGTAACTCTGTAATTTGGGGCACGGCGTCTGTCTCAGGTACATTCTCTTCCATGGTTGTAAGAATAACTGTAACTTCCTCATTGAACTCTACTTAGTCTTTACCATCTTATTGTAGTCATTTGGAATATTCACAGCCAAAGAGGGGGCCCTTCTCTTACTGCCTGACTCTCCTTACCAACTAAATGAGGCACTTCTAGCACACACTCCCAGGCACCCATTGCCTTACAACTTTATGGGCAGACCAGATATATGTAGGTGGTGAGAAATAGAGGTAGAACCACGAGCTGAGCAGCTCCAGACACGATCCAGAGTATAGTGGTTAGAAAGACCTAGCATCAGCTACAATTTTTGAACATCTAGGGGATGAGGAATAGAGAGAGAGAGATACATACAGTAGATAGATATAGATCAGGGGTCCCTATCCACAGGGCAGCTGACCAGTGGCGGGCCGCGCCGAACTGGGACACCTCTGGTCCCAGCTTCAGTCTATAATAGCTGCAAAAACAATGAAAAGGCCCTAATTACATGCAATCCCAGCTCCCTGATGCAACATTTCCAAGACAACAGCTGTTGAAAGCCCAGGAAACTTTCTACTGATTGCGATAAGGACCAAAATATTGTTTGGACAGTTTTTTTTTGATAAGCCTTAAATGTACCCATGCATCTACATCCTCCCACCCGATCCTCCTAAAAATTGGTTGAAACTGGTCCGTGGTGCAAAAAAGATATAGAAAGATAGATAGTGCTTATGATTCCATAGTTTATTTTAGCATTTTGACAAGCCAATGATTTTTTCCCATGAAAATCTGACAATTACCATTAGTTTTAATGTAGTAAAGATACAACAAATGTTGGATTTCCTTCACAAACAAATAGCTGGTTCTGCAAAAACTTATCAAACACCTGCAAAATATGCTTGCAGGCCCATTGCATACGTGTGATGCTGTATAATGCCTTTCAAATTGATATGAGCAGTGCTATACATTAAGATTCTATTTAATTAAAAGAAATTATAACAATATGCAAATTAGCTTTGCTTAAACCTAATTAGATGATAATTACAGCTGTGCACATGCAAATTGAACTCATGACTTGGAAGACAGTCTAAGTGTGAGGCTGAGAATTCTGATTTATAGCTTTTTTTAGAAAAATATAAATGCACTTAATTGTATTGTTTTGTATAAGGCTGTGATTGTGCAAAAATAGATAGACACATAAGTAAATGACACGTGATTTCTTCACCCATGTATATTAAAGGAAACCAGTTTGCTCTTTTAATTCCACATTACTGAAAAAGGACAGCTAACCCCTCTGACTTTGTGTTACTCTGCACAGATGTCTGGTTCTATTTCACAGCCTATTACAAAAGAGGTATTAAATTGCCGTTGGCTGCCTTCAGATTGTTTTTATGTTTCTCTGTAAAATAATTAAACATTTACACTTAATTAAATGGAGATTGCCTAGCCACTTCATGCTGGGTAGTGATATACCCCGTTACACCTTGCCAATGAACTTTGATATACAACCTTGGAGAAAATAAATATAGGCTATTTTACCATGTAAATACTTTTGTACTCTAGTTGCTCCCATATCCCTTTCAGGTATGGTTATTTAAGTAACCAAAAAAAAAGGTGTTTACTATAAATGGTATTATTAATAGCTACAACACAATTACAGTAAATCCTTTAGAAATTGTTACGTTATTGCCATCAGTTTATAGTTCCAGAGCAAAACCATCATACAGAGCATTTTAGTTTTTGTGTTTAGTGCAATAGAAAGTTTTGTTTTTATAATGCATGAAAACTGCTGCAAGGACTGGGTTGAACCTGGGCAGCAGGACACCGGGAAAAAACCCATGGACCCTGCCGTCCCAGATCCGCTCTAACTTGGCCCAGATCCACTCTCACTCAGCACTCCGTAATCTCTCCCCTAAAAGGTTTTCAAGATAATGGATATTTCTATAATTTGAATCTTCATATCTTAAGTGTACTAGAAAATCATGTAAACATTAAATAAACCCAATAGGCTGAATTTGCTTCCAATAAGGATTAATTCAAACCTTACTCAGAAGGGGAAACTATCAACTAGTCTAGATTCAAATATCCATATTAGTGATGGGCGAATTTATTTGTCAGGCACGAATTCATGGTGAAATTGCCGCTGGCAAATAAATTTGTCAAAATTTGACAAAAATTCACAGTTTTGACGCTGGCGTCAAAGTTTTTCCGATACCGGCGACAGTTTCTAAACTGTCGCCATCGCCAATTTAGACGCTGGCGACGATAAATGGACGCCCATTGACTTTAATGCCATTTTGACGCTGGCGACATCGTCAAAGTCGCACTTTTGTGAATTTTTCTCCAGTTTCGCAAATTTCCTGCGAAATTCGCGAAACTGGAGAAAAATGCTGGAGAAATTCATGGCGAAACGGGACAAATTCGCCCATCACTAATCCATATATATAGAATTTTTTTTAAAAGTCTGGGCTGATCTCGGAGGAAATTCCATGAGTAGAGGAGAAGAGACTGGGCTAGACATGGGTACTGGAGGTGTGGCATGGTCAAAATAAGAAGCTTGGCTGTTTTTTTTACCAGCTTGACTGGTAAAATACCAGCCAGGTGGCAACCCTACTTAGTGATGGGGTAATAGTCATGGGATTGATATCCCAAAGGTTAACTATTGAGAAGCCTGTTTTTGTATATGTGTTTAGAAAAAAAATGCAATAGTCTAATAGTTATTTCAAATAGAGGAAACTAAAAAGTGGCTGAAAATAGGCCTGAATGTTAAAATTCGAATGGGAACACAAATAAGTCAGCATGACACATTTAAACATTAATAAATAAGCACACCTAATTGAATCAAACCTGCAGAGGGGCTAGAGACAGTGAGAGAGAACAAGATGCATGTTGATCCTATTTTAAAGATGTCTAGTGAACAAATGTGGCATTCCATATAGTTAAATATGCTAACTGATTTGTTTTTGAAGTATTACCTGGAGTAGTCATTAGCTGAAAATAACTGTAGCTTCAGCGTGTACCAGCTATAAATAACGTATATAAACTGCCAATGTGACCTTTCTTTCTATTTATAGAACATCCTTTCATTTGTTCTGTAACAGAATTTGTGTCGCACACTAGCCTTTATACTTACAGGCACTTGGTGTTTATTGCTTGTTATTGTTCTCTCTCTCTCTCTCTCTCTCTCTCTCTCTCTCTCTCTCTCTCTCTCTCTCTCTCTCTCTCTCTCTCTCTCTCTCTCTCTCTCTCTCTCTCTCTCTCTCTCTCTCTCTCTCTCTCTCTCTCTCTCTCTCTCTCTCTCTCTCTCTCTCTCTCTCTCTCTCTATATATAGCTATGGGGTCTATTATTCAGAATGCTTGGGACATGGGTTTTTCCAGTTAATGGAATCTTTCTGTAATTTGGATCTTCATACCTTAAGTCTGCTAAAATAATTTAAACATTGGTAGGCAGATTAACAAAGGGTCGAATTCATGTGAGTTTTTTTTTTTTAACTCTAATGAATTATATTTTACTCGAAATTCGATATTATTTATGAAAAAGATTAAATATCTTAAACTCGACGAATTTCATCGACCCGAAAACTTGAATCGAATTTGAATTGAATCAGACTCGATAAAAACCTGAATGTCAGGAAGGCTACTAACATCTTCAAAATGGTCACTGGACCTCTCCCATTGACTTATACATTAGTTCGGCAGGTTTTAGATGGCAAAAATTTGAATTGTTAAAGGGCCAGAGTTTGATAAATCTTTAAAACATTCTAATTGAGTTTGGATAATCCACTAGTTAATTTGACAGTTTAGACCATAAAAAAAAAGAAACTTCAAATTTTTAATTCAACCTTTAATAAATCTGCCGTATAAATAAACCCAGTATGGTTGTTTTGCCTGCAATGTGGACTAATTGTATCTTAGTTGGAATCAAGTACAATGTACTGTTTTATAATTACAGAGAAAAAGAAAATCATTTTTCAAAATGTGAATTATTTAATTAAAATGGAGGCTTTGGGAGATGGCCTTCCCATAACTTGGAGCTTTCTAGATAACAGGTTTCTGGATAACAGATCCCATACCTGTACAACAAAAGCTCTATACAATAGCTGCCAATGTTTTTTCCCAGGCCGACACACCAGCTGAAGCTGCTGGTTATCTGTGATGCAATGTGTGGGATGTCCTTCCAGTAATTCTGAGCTATCTGGATTACAAGCCATTATAGTTTTTATTTTTTATATAAAAATGTCTACCATGGGGTAGGTCATAATGGTTAGTACTCAAAGCTATTGACAGCAACACCTCCCCATCAACCAATTCTCGGTGAGTGTCAGTAGCCTGAAAGCTGATTATTCCTCAAAATCATTTTGATTGTTCAAACCACAAAATGCCCCAAACAGCCCATGTGGCATTGCTTTAAAATAAGCAAACACATCCCTGTACATATTACTTTTCTAATGTTTTTTTATAGCTATAGTATTATTAGTGATGCTTCAGAATTTTGTCAGTGTGTTGGTTGCACTGACTGTCATTTCCTCTACAGTTCAATTTTGTGTTGAGTGAAAATATTTCTGGTATTGCAGCTGGTTTTGCCTTGACTGAACCCTATAATTTTTTTATGCTGCTTCTCCACTCATCATTCCAGCACCTGATTTCTACTGAAGCAAAAGCTGCACTTGTGGCTGAACAAAATAAACATCCCTCGCCTCACACAGAGACTTGTGAATATGCTTCCAAATTATTCTCAATCTGCTTAATGTCTGCTTACCACCTCCACAGAAAGCCAATTATTATCATTTAACTGTGCTATGCGAGATTGCTGGGATGACCCTTGTGCTGCTGTCAGACTTAGCTCATGGGGAGAGTACTGACAATATTTAATGGACCATTACATTGCTTGACATTGTCTTATATTATTTCTTGAAATTGCAAAGGGTGGTGGGGGAAATGAATGGGATCATGCTACAATCCAAAACTGGTGACAGGTTTAATAATATGCTTTTATAATTAGGTATGTAAAAAATATACAGTTTTTCTGGATTTGGCTTTTTGTGAATTTAATCTGAAAATAAACAACTGGCACAAAGTTGGTTCAGTGAATATTTCTGCAAGTGTTTTATTTTTTTTAAATTAGCAGTTAAATAGACATGTGACCACAGTGATTTGTGGCTTTATTCTGTAGTGTCCTGCCTACCACACTCGTATTTACAATAGAGTGTCAACTTGATTAACGTGTGAAGCTCTGGCAAAACAGAATGTTGGATTTATAGAGATAGAAGTAGACAGAGCAACTGTTAAAGATAAAATAATTGAGCTGCAAAGATTTATTATGCTTTAGGTAAGTCAGGAATACATGGAAAAATAAAATACTGCCAGGTGCACGTCATTATCATACTGTAACTATAAGAATCAGCCAGGTTTACCGAATGCGAGGCTCATTAAATTGAAGATGTATCAGCTTAGTGTGTAGTAGGGTTTCTTTATCCACTGATTGAAACAGTCATCAAAATAATGGTCCTGGAACAGGTGAAGCATTTGCTGTAGATTTCATATGTGGATTTCATAAAGAAATCTCCTGAGTGTGGAAATGTTATACTGTATGCACATTTCCATTCCATTATCCAGGTGCTGTGTACAATGAACAGGCATTATAGGAGGGGGCTAGCACTATCATAAGGGAAGCCATGATGGCTTCATGAAATATAAATATTCATACAGTACATATAATAAAAATACAATAGAAACTATCCCCTATAATGTAGAACAACCAAATTACACCCATTTGCAAGTGCATTCCAAACATTGGCACCTCAAAAGCCATGAATTAAATCAAACCTACATATCATAGTGACAATGTTTCTAAAATAATTTCTAAATATTTATAAACCAGACACTAGATCTATCTGTCTATCAGATGTATTACAAAATAGCTAACCATGTATTTACTGGCTGTCTCTCTGGAAAAGACTGATCAGCTATTTACTGGCTGCCTCTTTGCAAAAGACTGTGTTTAACTACTTAATGGCTGCCTCATTGCAGAAGACTGTGTTTAAACTACCTAATGGCTGCCTCCTTGCAAAAGACTTTGTTTCAACTACTTACTGGTTGTATCCCTTTCCAAGATTTGAGTTGCACTGCTTTGATCATTTCCCTATCTGGATTTGTCTGCTTGTGTGCTGATTTATTTCCTTGGCTTCAATTGTTTGCCAACTTACCTTTTTCCTCAATTGATTCTCCTTATGACGTTGCCTCCATAATTATTCAAATGCTGTAAGATATCCATGTCTTGGGTAACTGGAAAAAGACAATGGATTCATTAGATCAGACTTTTCCAAAGAACTATCTTCCCACTAAAGTTATACTCTCTTTAAGAACTCCGCAAGGTACTCCCCCTTCTCCATAACTCGTGTTCCCGTATAGGAGAAATTTCCCTTTATTTAGTAAGGTAATCCATTACTTACCTCTGACTCACTAAGAGAATTACAAGTGTTATACTTACCTGCTTCTCAAACAATAAACTTCCTAACAAAATCAAAGGCAAAAGGGGCAGGAAAGAAGCTGTAGCTGAGTGTGTCAGGGGTGGAAGGAAAGAAAATTACAAATTACACAGGCAGACAATATTGTTCTAATGTATTTTACTTAACAAGAAAATTATGCTTTCTTAAATATAAAATAATGTTTGACTGCATTTTTTCTAAATAAACTGCATTTTTTTCTAAATAAATCAAAGTTAATATGTCCTATACTCAAAGTAGAATTCTACAGCTTATACTCAAAACTAAAAAAATAAGAATTAAAAAAACATTTGAGTTTTTTAGCCTCATTGACAATTAATGAACTGGCAGTAATTTTGCAGCATTTGCTGTTTTGGCACCTCTCCCTGGACTATTTAATAACACTTCATAGCTCCAATCATGCTGATACAATCAACAACTTGCCTTCATAAAGTCCCTGACCGCATGCTGGTTATACTGACAGATTATGCTGATTGGAGCAAGATGCCAGGTATTTAACCACAGAAAGATTTTTGTACAGGACATTCTCCATTGAGAAATCCAGTCAAATGGCTAGCAAAATGTCTTCAAGAGAAAAAACACAGCAAGTCCAGTTGATTTGACTTACTATAAGTATAGTAGGGAGCGTTTAAAAGTTTGGACGGAGAAAGTCGGACAGTTTGTCACTGGGTAACATATTCAAGATTCAAATAAGTGGGTGGAGCCACCAACAGCCAATTCAGATTTCACCAATTGAATTTTATAGGTATAAATGTAAGCTGCTTCCATTCTCTAAATATTTATATTATTATTAAATTTGCACTTCGTGTGTTTAATTTATTTCAATTTTTACGTATGTAATTACTTATGTAATGTTTCATTTCTTAAGTCTTACCTTTATAATTAGAAAATTTTAGTTTCTGAACAACACTGACAATGTTATTGTCTTGCACATCCAATATGATGACATTTTTGTTTGCAACGTTTCAGGACTTTGTTCCCCATTATACTAAAGCAAGATCCAATCCCATGACAGACAGAAAGGATGCCATAAGGCAACAGTGTTATGCAAAGTAATGACAACTTTGGTCACAGTTTGTGATCTCCCTATAATAAATAGGCTGTGTATGAAACCTCATTCACATTGCTTTGACTGCAATAAATTATGATTTGTTTGTTTTTTTGTCTTCTGTAAGTTCTTTGTCTATGATATACATAGATGATAGCTCCAACCTGTTTCATTAAGAATATAATGCTTTTAAGCAATTGTGCAGAGTTCAGCTTTTAATCATTGTGGATTTCCACAAATTTACATCACTGAAAATTAGAGAATGCAGTGTAAAGCCTGATATCCGGACCCAAAGACAATGCTTGATAGGAAACTGCAGTCTTACTACCCGATCAGTCTTATTATTTTAAATGAATCCTTTTTATCACATACAAGCTTTTTTTTTAATTGAAAAAAATACTTCATATTTTAATAAAATAAAAAACACAACCATTACATCACAGACATTGCACATACAAGTACTGAAAATAGTATCTCTCCTCTTCCCCTCCAAGAAGAGGAGGTCTCTCCCTTCATTCGGCAACTGAACCTTAGATTATGTGAGGGAAGAAACACTAACAAAGTTCAGAATGTGGGATCATTACAAGGTGGAAAGGAAAGCCACATAATTAGGGATGGGCTGAATTAAAAATTAAGATAATGTCTAGCTCCAAGCTCCAAGTTCTAGATCAGGGCTTTCGTTTTTTAGTGAACAGCAAGATAGGACTGTGATTGGTAAGCTTGTATGCATGTTTAATAGTGAATAGGCAGTGACTAGAGGGAGAAGGCAGACAAGACTGTGATTGGTTAGGTAGTATGCATATTTAATAATGAATAGACAGTGAATAGAGCAAGCAGGCAGAGGAATAAAGAATATTGTGAGTCAGTCCCTAACCTCAGGTCACTGACATCAGCCAAGAGCAGACTGAGCATTTGCAGTACTGTGGGCACCTTCATACACATGGATCTTTATTTCTATAGAGCTTTGGTGACTTGTGTTGGTACAAGAGCCAAAAACAGATAGAAAAAAATTTCTAACCATATTCTTTATTCGGATTTAGTGTCCCTTTAATATTCAATGAATTATATCAGTTTAAATTTAAATCAATAAAAATTGTCCCTGTCAAAGCCAATGGAAAAAACTAGAGTGTTCAGAGTGCTGCCACAAAAAAAAAAAACAGAGGGCATGATCACCGAACATAAACCAAAATAATAATATAAAAATAATCCTTTTAAATAAATCTTCCAAACAGAAAACTCAACAACACTTGAATCCTCTATAGAAGGGGCTACTACAATTTTACAAGTACATACAGGACTCTCAGGAAAATGACCTCAAATAAACCATTGTATAGGAGGCAAGTTAGGTAATCTTTAGTCAGACTTAGGGGCAGATTTACAAAGCTCGAGTGAAGGATTCGAATTAAAAAAACTTCGAATTTCGAAGTGTTTTTTGGGCTACTTTGACCTTCGACTACTACTTCGAATCGAACGATTCGAACTAAAAATCGTTCGACTATTCGATAGTCGAAGTACTGTCTCTTTAAGAAAAACTTCGACCCCCTACTTCGGCAGCTAAAAGCTACCGAAGTCAATGTTAGCCTATGGGGAAGGTCCCCATAGGCTTGCCTGTGATTTTTTGATCGAAGGATATTCCTTCGATCGTTGTATGAAAATCCTTCGAATCGTTCGATTCGAAGGATTTAATCGTTCGATCGAACGAATAATCCTTCGATCGTTCGATCGCAGGATTTGCGCTAAATCTTTCGACTTCGATATTCGAAGTCGAACGATTTTAGTTCCTAGTCGAATATCGAGGGTTAATTAACCCTCGATATTCGACCCTTCTTACATCTGCCCCTTAATCTTTTGTCTAATTCAAAGTAGGTTGGGCTTTTAATAATCTATTGGCCCTCAAATCAAGGTTGGTATGCAATACAAGGCTTTATATCCTCCTTACCATCTTCTAGTCCCAAGTGTTAAAGGGGAATTCAACCCTCCCAACTAATAAAAACCCCTACCCCCTACCCGGCATAGTCCCCCCTCCCTGCTCCCCCCGCACAGGTGTTAACACCTGGAAATGCCCCTAAGCCTGTAATTACCATTTGTTGCAGAGTCAGCGCATCGGAGCACACGAGTGTCATCTTCAGCTATTCGGTAATCTTCGGTAAGTAAGCGCCATATCAGCCAAGTATCAGTTGGAGCAGTCTTCTGCTCCATGATAACTGCGCATGCACCAAAAGTGACGAAAATTACCGAAGCACCGGAAGAAGACCTGAAGATTACTAAACCGCCGGAAGAGGGGGCCCATGAGCTCCGCTGCGCTGACTCTGCAATGAGGGGTAATTACAGAATTACAGAGTGCTAAGTGAGCTTTGACAGAGGTAAAAGTTTGATATCTGCATTAATAGCTGATACGTGGTGATAATAGCTACAATTGGAATCCGTTTTTACATATTTTTTAAAGGATAATACTTTCGAAAGAACAAATATAAGCATAGGGCAAAGTAATAATAGAAAGTGTGCTTTCATCACAAGGATATTTTGGCTCCAAGGAGGTAAGAAATCATATAATCTGAAGTCTATTTACTTCATAAAATGGCATCTGAAAACCTGAAAAAACAAACAGTTTTTGTTAGAAGGTTAAATTATTTAAGGGGATTAAACTAACCTACAATATCAGCTGTCATTTCTGAACTACATGAATTTGAGGAAACTCTGCCACTGACGGCTCCAGTAAGTAATTTATAATTAAAACTTCCAGTGCCCACCAATCTATTGATCTTGTGTAGTGTAGATTTCTTGGGCCAATTAGAAGAAAGTTCAACTTTCACTCAACTTTCACTGTAGCTGTTTATTTCTATGTTCATGACTCATGTACATAGATCAGCAGAATAGTAGCAGGTTTTTTTGCTCTGTCCCTGGGTTTACAAGATCTGTGGTTGGAAAAATATAAATGGCAAATGTCTGGAGCTACTTTACATTTTTATTGCATAATAAAGCAAAACATAATTTCTAACTTTCCAAGACACATTAAGAAGCAAATATATTCAATTTCGAATTTGAGTTTTTGCCTCGATTTGTGAAAATTATGAATTTTTTATATTTTCATATTAAAATATTAAAATTTGGCAGACTTCTACAGAAGTCAAGGAGAGTTTTATTTACAACATTTAAGCTATTTTATTTTGTGCTTATTTTTAATTTGCAGATTCTTTCTTTAGAATTTGCTACTTTCCATCTGTAGTATCCTTCTAAAGTTCTGCTCCCTTGTGTATCTATTGCCTTCCTCTTGGGCCTGTTTCTCAATAGCTTTTCTTCTTACTCTCTATTTTCTCTCTTTCTTCTCTAGATTCTGTGTAGCATAAATATTGCTGCAACTACAATGCAGCAAAGTTATATTACAGTGAAACCTCAATTTCACATCCCCTGATTTTACCTTTTCCCTCATTTTAAATTGTTTTTTGTGGTCCCACCTATATATATATATATATATATATATATATATATATATATAAACCTCCCTGATTTTACCATTTTTTCTGTTACCCTGTAAAATGGGGGTTCTACTGTATATTATATGAAAAGCCTTACTTTAATACATACTCTGGAATCAACTCACATCGCATCCATTTTCAAGCAGCACCATCATCCATGTTGCATTTTCGCATAGAGCTGCGCTCTGAGACTAAAGGTGGTCATAGACGTAACAATTACGATCTTTCCAAGAAAGATTGTTAGTTTCAATACACACGTGTAGAGCTGAATCGTCAGATATACAGGTAGAAACAATAGAATTCTACCTGTATGTGACGATTCAGCACTAAAAATGGCCGATGTTTAGGTGCCTTCAAGGGCACCCAATCAAAATTTTCTGTCCAGCCCGATGGATGAGGCAACCAAGTATTCTGCCAATATCGGTCAGCTCTTTTCCAACCATACACGCACCGAATATCATATGAAAATTTGTTTTGTAAGATATCATCTGGGCGTCTATGGCCACCTTAAGACCAAGAGCGGAGCATGCGCAGGACAGACCAGCTAGAGCCAGCTTTCCGAACTAGATGTTTCCTTTCAGAGCACTACAGCCAATAGGAGACAGCATGCCCTGTTGCCATAGCAACATACTGTTTCTCAATAAGGAAGCGTTACAATGGCGCATGCATACAAACAGCACTTTACTTGAGGAAGAAACATGGCAGCGCATAAAACAGTAGCGGAGAAGTTCTTTATTCGGCAGCAAGTACTGTAAGTGAAGGAGGCACTAAACTAAACAAAATGTTTAGCGACCAAGTACAGCAGAGGGGGTCTAGCAGATGGAAAAACACGGTAATTTAGAATTTAGTTGTCCTTTAAGCACTAAGTAAAACCTATGAAACTAAACTGAATACATAGCCTTTGTTAAAATAATAAGCAATAAAAAAGCAGGATCCAAAAGAATCAAATGTGAGTATTAAGTCTGTTTCTGGCCATGGGACCTATTTTATTATCGGAATGTTTTCTGATCAATATCTGAATCCCAGGTCAAAACATTGTCTGTGAAGTAATTTTTAGTCATCTGCAGTTTCATATTGATTCCATCCTCTGGTGATCTGAAAAATCTTTTTTTTTTTATTAAATCTCTGTCATATAATGTATTTAGGGAATACTGGACATAGCAACAGGTGCATTACACAAAACATTTTTAGGTAGAAGTAGGTTGTCAAGGGTAATACAGAATGACAAATGAATCAGGGTCGTTAGAATATGCCTTACAACAATAATTCATAGAGAAGCGTTCACTGAATTAGCACCAGGGACAGCAGCAGAGTTATAAAGTTGCCAGAAGGTATGTAATGAAATTCCCTCAACTAATCAATATAGACTAAATTCTATAGTTAGTATACATAGTGTATATATAATTTATGTGAGGGTATGGAACGGTGTTGACGGGTTGAACTTCATGGACTTTTTCATTTTTCAACCCGATTTAACTCTGTAACTATATATCTATGTAGTACTGAACCCTACCAACAACTGTTAGACTTAATAATGAAATAAACAACTTATTTTTAAGCTATTCTGAATACATTTTCCACCTGTTTCAGCAGCACTAACTGTCAAATGTTGTCTTGTGCAACTTGTAAAGGGAAACCTGACCCACTGTAACAGTACATATTATTATTATTATTATTATTATTAAGTATACACCTGCTTATTATGTAAAGCATTTTTAGACATTAAAGAGCACAAAAAAAAAGAAGGCTGACACATGGAAATGTTTTATAATTTATTCATCTTTGATATATAATTCTATATGACTCAACAATATAGCATTGTTGGATTGCAGCAAATCTTTCTTTCATGTTTTACTAGTATATAAAATAAGCAAAATATGTACACACAAACCACTGAGGCTGGAATTACAACTATTTGCATATAATTAAACAGATTTATGCAGACAATCATTATACAGCCACTACCAGAATCCACAGTATATTGTAAAATCCTAGTTAAGTAAAATAAGAGGTTAAAATCTAACGGGACTTTTATGACTTTCATGGAACACAATTAGCATCACTAAGCATATGGCTATAAATTTTACGCAGTGTCTTGGAGGATTGTGTGGAGGACTTGCATTACACATTACCCTTCTGAAATTAAAATTCCACACGATCCCAGTGAATAATAATAGGCATATAGCTGCTAATTTGAACATTATGCTCTTTTTATGATACAAAAGTGTTTCTGCAAGGCAGGTATTATGATTACATAATGCATTTTGTGGATCATTAAGAAGACTAGATGGCCACTTAGGGAGGGAGTCCATTTTTATAGTGCTGAGGAAGGCAATATCCTGCATGCTACATAACTTTCTTTTTTATTGTCTTCCCATTATATTTATGGAACTAAATATGATGGGGAATATGATGTTGAAAATAACCATACTGGGATGAATTACATAGTTAATGTGAGTTTAAAAAAAGACAACTGTCCATCACGTTCAACTCTACAGCGGATCTCTCGGCATCACTGACCCACAAAAAAATCAAATAAAAAAAATACTTAAAAACAGCCATGTTTGGTTTAAGCTTACTGCTCTGCACGGCCTATAGATAAAGCCAAAGGAATTCATGAAATGTTTTTGCACACTAACTTGTTACCTTTAAATGGTGGTTAAATAATCATGTAAAGTATAAAACAAACAGATGGAGTAAAAAATATAATTTTTAAAAATTTTATGGGATGATTTTCATAATCATAATTGTGTCAATTCACAGCTTCATAGACATGCTATTTATATTAAAAACTTTTTACGTTGCTTTTCCAGCATACATCATTCTGTACAGCTTTTTAAATAGTCCCTTAATTTTATTGCCTATTGGTGATAAAATAGTACAGGTATCTAGCTAAATATATATATGTCTCAGTTGGAAACTACAGCTTCCACCATCACGTTCCAAATTACAATACCCATAATTCTCCACTATTGTAATAGGCGAGTTCTTTTGCATTTTTAGAAATGCTTTGCACATTCATGGTTCCCACTGGTCATAAAGGTTTATGACCTGAATGAAAATGATACCTTTGTGCCACATATAACTTGTTCCTGTCATGTATGCAGTCTGGTGCAAGAATTGGTTGATGGCGGAAGACAGTCCAATAAGAGCTTCAACTAGCATTGGCCGAACTGGATGCCAGGAAATTCTGGGAGTTTAAGATTAGCACAATATATATACAGGGCCGGATTTACATAGTGGGTGCCCCTAGGCCCACTGCTGTTCGTCGCCCCTGTCCCCTCTCCTTTATATGTGCAAATTTTCATCATCTGGACAGAAGCAATGGAGATTGGCGCACAGGAAATCGAAAAATGATTATATCTCCACTGCATCCAAAGTGTTTTTGAACCAATGTGGGTGTGGTTGGACAGCATGCCGCCCCCCTAAAATCCTGCCACCCTAGGCCCGGGCCTAGGTGGCCTTTCCACAAATCCGGGCCTGTATATATATTCATATATATGTATGATTAGGAGTTGGCAAACTGAGAGATATGGCATTGAGCATTAAATTTATCATCATATAGCTAAAACTAAGCTACCATATATACTCGAGTATAAGCCGAGTTTTTCAGCATCCAAAATGTGCTGAAAAAGTCTACTTATACTCGAGTCAGTGGGTAGTAGCTGAGATTGCAGTCACTTTTAATCATTCCTATACCAACAGTTCGCTTGGTGACTGCAATATCACACAGCGCCATCTGTTGGTTATATGAAAGAATAACAGTGACTGCAATATCACACAGCACCCTCTGTTGGTTATATGAAAGAATAACAGTGCGCCCTCTGTTGGTTATATGAAAGAATAACAGTGACTGCAATATCACACAGCACCCTCTGTTGGTTATACGAAAGATTAACAGTGATGGCAATATCACACAGCACCCTCTGCACATGGTAGTGGGACAATGCACACAGTAATCCGCTTGGCAATTCTCTGTCACTATCAACTTTGCAAAGAAGTCCGGTTGATCGCTGGGGGGTCGCTTTGGCGGAACGTGCGCTGCTGGGAGACAGGGCTGTAGTTGTGTCTAGGCTTATACTCGAGTCAATACGTTTTCCCAGTTTTCGTAGGTAAAATTAGGTACCTCGGCTTATACTCGGGTTGGCTTATACGGTAATTTGAAAGGGTAAGCTTCTCTATAGAAATAAGTTATAAGTATGTTTTAATGGCAGAAACACTGGGAGAAAGTTTGGACAGAATGTGGGAGAGAATTCTAGAGAGGGAGTGCGGTCCTAGCAAAGTCTTGAATGCAGGTGTGAGGAGATACTGAGAAAGGTGTTAAGGAGCAGGTCAGTAGAGAAGTGTAACAAGACTTTTGGTGAGTATCTGGAGACGAGTTCATAGCTGTAGACTGGGGCAGAGTTATCAACTGCTGAATGTTAGGGTCATTCGTTTTTATTTTATTGTGAGTGGTGGTGGAATCCAATGTAAAGACTGATAGAGTGACATGGCAGAGGATGAGCAGTTGCTGAGATATATAAGGCTACTGGCAATATTCATTATGCACTGGAGAGGAGACAGCCTCTGGAAGGGAAGGCCATTTAATAAAGAGTTACAGTAATCAATGCGTGATATGATGCGAGTAAATCTGGATTTTGGTGGCATCTTGGGTGATAAATCATCATATTTTGTAGTATTCCTTATGTGAAAGCGATATGATTTAGTATGTGACTGAGGATATGAGGAGTGAACAGGGCAGAATCAAGAATAAATTTAAAGCACTGTAGAAACGGCACATGCAAGTTTACAGGAAAATATAAGAGCACAGAATAGACAGACAGGAAGCAACATAAATAGTTCTTCACAATGAGAACAGTGAGGCTGTGACATTTCCTACCAAGTCAAGGTAAATTCCATTAATGCCTTTAAGAAGTCCTTGATGATTTCTTGGATAAACATAGGACCCAGAGCTACAGTCATCTTAAGGTCTACAATTAGCTTTGTATGTGTATACATTATATGTGTGTATATGTGTATGTGTAACATGTTTATCTTAGGGAGAGCTATATAACTGCTCTTCACTATGCCAAACAAAATTCCAGAGAAACAATTCAATTAATAATTATCTCGTATTAAATTAAAGAAATTGTAAATGTTACCATTATAATGCTACCATAACTGTCTACTGTAAAACCAACAAATACATTTGAATATGACCTTTAATTCAATTATCTTTTTAATGACTAAAAGCACAAAATACAGCTAAAGTTTGACAAAGAAACCAATGATGATTTTAAAGAATGGGATTATGGGTCCCCTTTAAATTCAGAGTCAACGCAGTAGGCAACGCAGTGTGTTTAGCATAAGCTATGTGAATGCCACTGGTTGTTAGGGATGTAGCGAACTAGTTCGCGCGAACTTCGACTGTTCGCGTCCGCCGCAAGTTCGCGAACGTCGCGCGACGTTCGCCAATAGGCGTTCGCGTCAAAATCGTTCGACCATTCGATCGCTAAAATCGAACGATTTTCGTTCGATTCGAACGAAAATCGTTCGATCGAACGATTAAAATCCTTCGATCGTTCGAATCGAACGATTTTCGGATGTTCGAAGTTCGCGAACAGTACGCGAACTGTTCGCATTTTTTGCCGGGGTTCGCGAACGGCGTTCGCGAACACATACTCGGCGGTTCGCTACATCCCTAGTGGTTGTAAGGTTTTCATTATATTTAATGTAAAGTGGTAGTTTTTTTGACTTTTAGCATGCCTAGCTCTAACCTTTCTGTTTCTTGTATTAATTTTAAAATAGTATGGGAACATCCCAGTTCTATTCTAAATCAATGTAATTACATCTGGAAAGAGCTTGGTTTGGTGACATGAGCCTTTTATAAATTTCACATTATTCTGCTATGATGTGGGTTATGGGAACTACATTTTCTTCCTGAGTATGACATATCAATTTATATGTATGAACATTTTCAAAACTTGCAGGCTTTAAACTAATTATTATATCATCTCCATTTATAAAATATTCAACTTTGTTATAAAGAAAATATCTTATGTAATGTTCTACATGGAATTATGGAAAAAAGCACCAATTCAGCTGTATTTCATTTTGTATTGCAATAGTCAGTGAGCTACAGTATTTTAAAATATATATATATTGTTACTAGCTACAGTTTTTTAATATTCAGTTGTACAGAGGGTTCTCATTCATTTATTTGTTCATTCAGTTATTTGTCTATTTTATTCCCATTTTTTCTTGCCCACTTCTTCAAATTTTTCAATAAAAATGCCCTCTAGCTATAAATAGTACCACAGATATATTTTCCTAGGACTATCTTATATCAACATTGCCTTTTGTTTGACATACGTTACCAGAGTGGGCCAAATTAGCCATTTAACTTTGTGCATCCTTAATCTGGCCTTGGTGTAGACTTTCTTCTTTCTTTATACTCTCAGTTAGTGAGTGTAGAATTAGTGTAGTGTTAAGCTGACCATAGACGCAAAGATCCAATAGAATAAAAGAACAGATCAGCCGACGTTCTGCCCCTGACAGCAATCGTACAAAATTTATGTCCGACCAAAGCTAGTGACAGTCTCCCTCTGAAAATCGTACATTCGGCAATACATGCAGAGATATTACCCGCAGCCGACAGAAATCTTTTAACCTGTCCGATTGTCCAAACGACCGATCTCCACCGGACGAAAAATGTCGGGATTCTCCACACACGGTCCAAAAACGTATGAATCATCGATTCGTATGATCAGATCTTTGTATCTATGGCCAGTTTTAGTTATCATTTTATGATATGGTCTCCTGTGTCTCTTTTTTCCTTGTCTCTTCTAAATGGTTCCTCTGGTGCCTGGTGACTGATCTGGGATTTCTTATTGGTAGTGATGGGCGAATAAATTCGCCAGACGCTAATTTGTGAAAAATCAGCCACGTAAAAAAATAATTGACAAATTTGGCGCACACATAAAAATTGTTGCACGTCTAAATTATTAGGACACCTATTGACTTTAATGCATTTGGACCAAACTGTCGAGTGTATAAAAATTGTTTCTGGCGACAAAATTGAATTTTTTTTTCTTGAATTTTTATTTGAAGTGAATAATAGCACAGATTCGCCCATCACTACTTATTGGTGCTCTTTTGTCCTGGTTAGTTTTGTACAGACCTATATCCCTTGCATTACATTTGCATCCTGCACAACTGTATGTTTCCATTTCTTCCTCTTGCCTGAGCTCCTGGCTCTAATATATATATATATATATATATATATATATATATATATATATATATATATATATATATATATATATATTATCAAAACAGGGGGGTTGTGGGAGCACTCTAAAGGCTTTAAAAAAAAAAAAAAAAAAAAATATATATATATATATATATATATATATATATATATTAATTGATAAAGGTTCCCAGGCGGAACCGAAACGTTGGAGTTATGTGTGTTTAATAAAAAACACTTTGTTCATCGCAAAATGGAGTGTGCTGATCCTTCCAACATATATATATATATATATATATATATATATATATATATATATATATATATATATATATATATATATATATATAATGCTATTGCATATGTACCCAAAACAGGGGTTATTTGGTTATTTTGTTACAAAGTTATGATCATAAAATTGATAAGCCACCATACCACATCAAGGTAAACCCCGAATGGAGGTCCCTAACTTATTTTATTTTTTATGTGCATTCTAGCATTACCTGTAATCAATGTCCGTTGAACGCTGTTTTTTCACTGAGGGCTAAATATATATATATATATATATATATATATATATATATATATATATATAATGAGACCGGGTGAGGCCATGCGCACACCTCAAAGGTGAGGTAACCAGGTGCCGCAGCTGTATCGAATATCCACTTCTCTCTTGTTGTAAGCAGCGCACACTGGATGATTTTTTAAAAGATTAATTTATTTTTCAAAATTTTAAAAGCATAAAGCACAGATCAACGTTTCGGTCCTGGTCTTGGACCGTTGTCAAGATCACACCTGTTATTAAAAACAAAGCTTTATACACACATCAAGGCACTAAACAGGAAATGAGATCATTGACATTCAAATTAAGGATATCCTGTGGATCAAGGCAGTCATAGCAAACAATCATAACATGTGTAATAAATAGCAACAATATTGTTTTAAACCAAAACAATTGTAGCACTTAACAGCAATACAAAAATTTTTTTATACTATGTAACTGTCCCAGATCTAACTACTGTGACCGGCATGACTTATGTTGTTATTGCTCATCTCTGATTAAGAAAACAAGTAAGGGACAATTGTTCATTGAGACCGTGTGGCATAAGCGTATTAAGTTTTTTTATCCAAAAACACTCCCTTTGTAGGAGCATCTTGGATCGATCCCCTCCTCTCCTGGGGGGGGGTATGTGATCAATGCCAATGTATTTGAAAGTGGGTAAATGATGACCCTTTTCTAAAAAATGCTTAGCCACCGGTTTCGTAGTGTAATTGTCCCTGAAAGCCGTGCTGATTGCCGAGCGATGACCATCCATTCGCTGGCGTAGGGTCAAATCAGTTTTGCCCACATACGACAAACCACAAGGGCAAGTGATCAGGTATATTACGTGGGTGGTTGTACATGTAATGTGGGACTTGATATTGAATCGCCTTGATATTGATATTGATTACGCACAGTTTCGGGTTTACCGATGGCTTACAGGGGAGAAAGACGGATTCCAAATGCCCCAACGTCCACGATGGCGCAAACGAGCGAAACTGGTGCGCCCTACTAATTCAGTTGATGTAAGCTCCGGAGACTCCGATCCTGATGAGACGGCTGCGGGTAAAGTAACCACTAATGTTAATACTCGGGAAGCCAATGTTAATAGTGGGGAAATCCCTTTTTTAGAGAATACTCTAGCGGCTCCCGGAAAACCCCCCACTGGAAGGGAAAATCTAAGAAGCATCACACGAGGAGGGGGCAGAGGAGGAAGGGGCCGCAAGACCTAGAAATCCCTATTTTCAATCTATCCCAGCATACTCTAACTGATGGGGAACAGTGTTTATTAAAGAAGGGATTAACCTTTGTGCCCACTACCCCTCTAAAACCGTTCGACTGGGAAGTAGATTTCTTCAAATTCTGTAGACTGTTATGTTTAAAGGACATTTTTCGGGATAACATGGAGGACAAGCAGCCTGCACAATTGAAACTTAAAAGTTTGTACAACCCCACGCTGACGAATCCGGCCATTAAACTGTTCAAACAGGATGTAGAAAACGAGGTTTTTTCTATTATCAACTCACATAAATCTAGAAACAACTTAACTAGGGTTGAAAGTGCTGCCATAGACTCATTATCCAAAGATAGCCGAATAGTGATTCGCCCAGCTGACAAGGGTGGGGGGATAGTTTTGTTAAATTATGATGATTACCGAGGTGAAATCATTAAACAACTGTCAGATCCTAAGGTTTATAGAGTGTTGAAAGGAGACCCTGTTAATACTTTCAAGAAACAGGTGGATCAGTGTATCAAATTGGCCCATGAGGATGGCCTGATCACTAATGATCTGAGGGCATTCTTAAATACTGATTTTCCTAAATGCCCCATTTTATACTCTTTGCCAAAGGTTCATAAAAATCCAACAATGCCCCCAGGACGCCCCATTGTGTCCAGTAGAGATAGTTTACTATATCCAATTGGAATATTCATCGATTCAGTTTTACAGCCTGTTGTACAAACCACCCCAACATACTTGAGAGACACTCCCCATCTTTTGAGACTCATTAAAGAGTTTAATGTGGGTGAAGAGGAGAATATTACTATTGCTAGCATGGATGTTGTAAATCTATATACCTGCATTCCTCATGACATGGGTGTTGAGGCTGTTCGTAGAACTGTGATACAAAGTGATGTATATGAAGGTCCTAATGTTGATTTTGTTTTACAATTATTGCAGATGTGTCTTTGCATGAATTACTTCAGATTTGAGAGCACATACTATATGCAGGTGTCAGGTACCGCCATGGGAGCGGCCATGGCACCTGCATATGCTAATTTATTCATGCACCAATTTGAGCAAAACAACATTATGCCAAAGTTTGGAGAACAATGCTTATTCTTCAAACGCTATATCGATGACATATTAATCATATGGCGGGGTAGCGAAACCTCATTCACGGACATGGTGTCATATCTAAATAACCTTGACAGCCCAGTGAAATTCACAGCGACGACCAGTACTACCAATATTCAATTTTTGGACATACAAATTACACGTAAAGGGCATAAATTTGATTACTCTTTATTTAGAAAAAAAACTGATCGTAATACTCTACTTCATTTCAACAGTCAGCATCCGGCGGCAACGAAATCCTCCCTCCCGATCTCGCAGTTCTGTAGAGTTTTGCGCAATAATTCCACCGAAGTTAGTAAGAACATACAACTCAGAGAAATGGAAGGTAGGTTCTTAGCAAGGGGGTATCCTAGAAGAGTACTTAAACAAGCCCTACACAAGGCCAGACAGAGAGTGAGTGGTGATTATGGAAGGAAGGGACCCTCACAGAGATTGGTATTCTCCTCCCAGTACTCTGATGTGTCAGGGAAAATTAAGTCAGTTGTGAACAAGAAATGGAACATTTTGCAGGCTGATAAAGGGTTAAAACCAATACTCCAAAATCCTCCATTGATGGCCTATAGGAGAGGAGTCAGTTTGCATAATTTACTCGTTAAGACAGATCCAATTGAGTGTTACCAAAAAGAAGGTACCAATTGGCTAGCGGGAAGAAAAAATGGGTGCTTTAAGTGCCCAACCTGCACTTCATGCCGTTTCATGACCCCAGGCCAGAGTTTTACCCATCCACACACTGGCAGGCGATTCAATATCAAGTCCCACATTACATGTACAACCACCCACGTAATATACCTGATCACTTGCCCTTGTGGTTTGTCGTATGTGGGCAAAACTGATTTGACCCTACGCCAGCGAATGGATGGTCATCGCTCGGCAATCAGCACGGCTTTCAGGGACAATTACACTACGAAACCGGTGGCTAAGCATTTTTTAGAAAAGGGTCATCATTTACCCACTTTCAAATACATTGGCATTGATCACATACCCCCCCCCAGGAGAGGAGGGGATCGATCCAAGATGCTCCTACAAAGGGAGTGTTTTTGGATAAAAAAACTTAATACGCTTATGCCACACGGTCTCAATGAACAATTGTCCCTTACTTGTTTTCTTAATCAGAGATGAGCAATAACAACATAAGTCATGCCGGTCACAGTAGTTAGATCTGGGACAGTTACATAGTATAAAAAAATTTTTGTATTGCTGTTAAGTGCTACAATTGTTTTGGTTTAAAACAATATTGTTGCTATTTATTACACATGTTATGATTGTTTGCTATGACTGCCTTGATCCACAGGATATCCTTAATTTGAATGTCAATGATCTCATTTCCTGTTTAGTGCCTTGATGTGTGTATAAAGCTTTGTTTTTAATAACAGGTGTGATCTTGACAACGGTCCAAGACCAGGACCGAAACGTTGATCTGTGCTTTATGCTTTTAAAATTTTGAAAAATAAATTAATCTTTTAAAAAATCATCCAGTGTGCGCTGCTTACAACAAGAGAGAAGTATATATATATATATATATATATATATATATATATATATATATATATATATATATATATATATATTTTTTTATTTTTTTTTATTGTGGGGAATCACTCTTTAGGTAGTAGCAGCAGCAACTCCTTTCACACAGATAGTAGACAGTACACAGGTTTCCAGGTGATCTTTGTATGTGATTTTTATTCCACACACCAGTTTACACACCAACATAAAAGTTTATAATCTTTTAGGAGGCAGAAAACAATATAGTTCCAGCTGTGCTGGTAAAGAAAAAATGTCCTTTTCCCAAAGGATCCACAGCCCCACTTGGGCAATATAAGTCTAGCAAACACAATAAACTGTTAACTCACAGTCCTTTGGAGATTCCCTGTGCTTTCCTCCTGGAAGCTGCTCACTCCCAAGCACTTTAGGGAAGTAGCTGGTAGCCAGTCCTTGCTACCGGAGAATTTGTCTCCTTGACAAAACTTGTGTCCAGCAATACAGTCCTTATGCTCAACAACACAGGTAACATGCAGTTACACTGAAAACTTGTAACACAGCCCCAGTAGCTCTCCTTTCTCTCACAGCCAGGGCAGAGAGCAGCCTTAATTGAGCCCCCACCTTTTTACTCCAGGTGAGGCTAATCATCTCCCGGCTACTCAGAGCCTCATTTTCACATCCCTCTGCACTGCTTCATAGAGGATTCTGGGAGGGATATACTTTCCATCTGTGATTTTCCCAACCATGCTACAATATATGTGTGTGTATATATATATATATATACATTCAAAGTCCTAGCGCACACCATCCATGAGAGATTCCAATGATAAGTCACATACCTGGGTGCTACGCTGAAAATAGCTGCATTATCCAATTTCCACTGACAAAGGTGCACACCAGGATTTTTCAATTTAAAACTCCATGTTTATTAAATAGATTTAAAACAGGAACCGGCCAACGTTTCGGTCATTTTCTAAGACCTTTATCAAGACCCTGTTCACAGTAAAACATCAGTGTTTAAATACCTAAAAACATGACACTCACCCCTTTGTGCACGCCCACATGATTATGTGAAAAAAGGAAACACCTGCACCAAAAAAGAGCAGAGAAGGATTAAAAACATTGTGGCAAGTATGTACAGATTGTATAAACACTTCAATGAAAGCAGAGAATAAATGCATTGAGGACATAGAATGTTTGCAACTTTGTATCCAGATTATTAGCGTTGCTCAAGGAAGCATAAGTAGGAACAATATTCGTTTAAGCCTAAAGGGGCAATAGTGTTTAATTTGCGTATCCAGAACGCTTCCCGCTGAAGTAATAGTTTAGACCTGTCACCCCCCCGTTTCGGGGGAGGGATATGGTCAATAGCTATATACTTGAAGGTGGGTAATCTATGATTCAGTTCCAAAAAATGCTTTGCGACAGGTTTGTTAGTGGTCCCATCCCTAAACGCTGTACTGATCGCGGACCGGTGCCCATCCATTCGTAATCTAAGGGTCTGGTCTGTCTTACCCACATAAGCAAGGCCACAGGGGCAGGTGATTAAGTAAACCACGTGGGTGGTGGTGCAGGTAATGTGGTGTCTAATAGACAGGCGCTTTCCTGTTTGGGGATGAAGGAAAGATGTGCCAGGAGACATATATCTGCATGACGTGCAGCATGGGCAGCGAAAGCAGCCATGCTTTAGATCACGTAACCAACCACCAGGGTTCTTTGTATAGCACTCAGTTGGGTCACTCTTAACGAGTAAATCCCTAAGATTCGTGCCTCTTTTATAACACATCATGGGGGGACTAGAAGTCAGTCTACGTAAGTCAGAGTCTGCCTCTATAATTTCCAATGGTCCCTCACCCCCTTGTTGACTATACTAGTACTTGGATTGTAGGTAGTGGTGAAAACCAGCCTTGAAGTGGTTTTCTTAGTCTCACTTGCACCACTGGACCTATTCCTTGCTATCGCAAGGGCCTTGTCCAGTACCTTGTCTGGATAGCCACGATCCTTGAAGCGGGCCCACATCTCACGTAGCTGTAATTCAGTTTGTTGTTCTGAGGAGTTATTGCGAATCACCCTACAAAATTGAGAGATGGGAAGGGATCGCTTCATGGTGGGTGAGTGGCAACTTCCATAGTGTAGCAGCACATTTTTATCGGTGGGCTTTCTGAAGAGGGTATAGGTAAGGCCATGATCATTCAAAGATAACTCAAGGTCAAGGAAATGTAATTTCTTTGAGTTAATTTCATATGTGAATCTAACTGGACTATCCAGTAAATTTAAATAATTAATCATACCCGTAAACTCCTCTACAGATCCTCCCCACAGAATGATCATATCATCGATATAGCGATGAAAAAACAGCATTTTGTCCCCAAACCGGGGGATAAGTATTTTTTGCTCGTATAAGTGCATGTATAGATTGGCGTATGAGGGCGCCATGGCCGCCCCCATCGCCGTTCCGGCCACCTGTAAATAGAAATTGCTTTCAAATTTAAAGTAGTTCAACGTTAGTGCTAACTCCAACAGTTCAAGCACAAAAGGAATGGGAGGGCCTGTATAGGAGTTAGATTCCTCCAAAGCCTTCCTGACCGCGGCAATCCCAGCCTCGTGTGGTATTATAGTGTATAAACTCACCACGTCCATACTAGCAAGGAGGACCGTGGTGTCAGTAGGAAGAGTTAACTCACGAATACATTTTAATAGATGTGGAGTATCTCGCAAATAAGTGGGCGTATTCTGTACTATAGGTTGGAGTAATGTGTCTAAATAAATCCCTATAGGGTGAAGAAGTGAGTCTCGGCCAGACACTATGGGGCGACCAGGCGGTCGGGTCAAGTTCTTGTGAACTTTTGGTAGTGTATATAGTACAGGGCACTTAGGAAAATCTTGCTTCAAAAAATCTGATAAGGTTTTATCTATTACTTTACCTTCAAATGCCATATTGATTAAGGTGTCAACCTTGTGTTTGAATTTAAATAAAGGATCACCAGTGAGCTGTTTATATACACCACCATCAGATAATTGACACATTATTTCATCCCTGTAGTCCTGGTAATTCATGTATTCGTGAGTTAACTCTTCCTACCGACACCACGGTCCTCCTTGCTAGTATGGACGTGGTGAGTTTATACACTATAATACCACACGAGGCTGGGATTGCCGCGGTCAGGAAGGCTTTGGAGGAATCTAACTCCTATACAGGCCCTCCCATTCCTTTTGTGCTTGAACTGTTGGAGTTAGCACTAACGTTGAACTACTTTAAATTTGAAAGCAATTTCTATTTACAGGTGGCCGGAACGGCGATGGGGGCGGCCATGGCGCCCTCATACGCCAATCTATACATGCACTTATACGAGCAAAAAATACTTATCCCCCGGTTTGGGGACAAAATGCTGTTTTTTCATCGCTATATCGATGATATGATCATTCTGTGGGGAGGATCTGTAGAGGAGTTTACGGGTATGATTAATTATTTAAATTTACTGGATAGTCCAGTTAGATTCACATATGAAATTAACTCAAAGAAATTACATTTCCTTGACCTTGAGTTATCTTTGAATGATCATGGCCTTACCTATACCCTCTTCAGAAAGCCCACCGATAAAAATGTGCTGCTACACTATGGAAGTTGCCACTCACCCACCATGAAGCGATCCCTTCCCATCTCTCAATTTTGTAGGGTGATTCGCAATAACTCCTCAGAACAACAAACTGAATTACAGCTACGTGAGATGTGGGCCCGCTTCAAGGATCGTGGCTATCCAGACAAGGTACTGGACAAGGCCCTTGCGATAGCAAGGAATAGGTCCAGTGGTGCAAGTGAGACTAAGAAAACCACTTCAAGGCTGGTTTTCACCACTACCTACAATCCAAGTACTAGTATAGTCAACAAGGGGGTGAGGGACCATTGGAAAATTATAGAGGCAGACTCTGACTTACGTAGACTGACTTCTAGTCCCCCCATGATGTGTTATAAAAGAGGCACGAATCTTAGGGATTTACTCGTTAAGAGTGACCCAACTGAGTGCTATACAAAGAACCCTGGTGGTTGGTTACGTGATCTAAAGCATGGCTGCTTTCGCTGCCCATGCTGCACGTCATGCAGATATATGTCTCCTGGCACATCTTTCCTTCATCCCCAAACAGGAAAGCGCCTGTCTATTAGACACCACATTACCTGCACCACCACCCACGTGGTTTACTTAATCACCTGCCCCTGTGGCCTTGCTTATGTGGGTAAGACAGACCAGACCCTTAGATTACGAATGGATGGGCACCGGTCCGCGATCAGTACAGCGTTTAGGGATGGGACCACTAACAAACCTGTCGCAAAGCATTTTTTGGAACTGAATCATAGATTACCCACCTTCAAGTATATAGCTATTGACCATATCCCTCCCCCGAAACGGGGGGGTGACAGGTCTAAACTATTACTTCAGCGGGAAGCGTTCTGGATACGCAAATTAAACACTATTGCCCCTTTAGGCTTAAACGAATATTGTTCCTACTTATGCTTCCTTGAGCAACGCTAATAATCTGGATACAAAGTTGCAAACATTCTATGTCCTCAATGCATTTATTCTCTGCTTTCATTGAAGTGTTTATACAATCTGTACATACTTGCCACAATGTTTTTAATCCTTCTCTGCTCTTTTTTGGTGCAGGTGTTTCCTTTTTTCACATAATCATGTGGGCGTGCACAAAGGGGTGAGTGTCATGTTTTTAGGTATTTAAACACTGATGTTTTACTGTGAACAGGGTCTTGATAAAGGTCTTAGAAAATGACCGAAACGTTGGCCGGTTCCTGTTTTAAATCTATTTAATAAACATGGAGTTTTAAATTGAAAAATCCTGGTGTGCACCTTTGTCAGTGGAAATTGGATAATGCAGCTATTTTCAGCGTAGCACCCAGGTATGTGACTTATCATTGGAATCTCTCATGGATGGTGTGCGCTAGGACTTTGAATGTGTACAAATTGCAATACCTTGGCTGGGTATCCCTATCAGCACCCACATATATACATAGGAAGTCTTTTTTTGACCTTTTTCTGAAATTTTTTATTCCTGCTTGGACTATCTGACAAGACAGACACCTTGTAGTGTACCATGGAGGAATATGTGGATCAAGTATGTTTTAACACTGATTATGCAGAGACCTGGCACATCTCTGAGGCAGACGCTGATCGGGTGCTGTGGCAACAGAGCCACACGGATGTCCCATTTAAACTTAATATTAAAGATATCAGTAACGAGTGGGAACGCCTTAAGAAGAGGGAGTCGGATCTGGACTTACATGGCCTCTTTCTTTCTGATTACTATAGGGCTAAACGAATTCCACGCGGCTTCCGCATTCATAATGTGCCCACCATTGGGAGGACGAATCCGGATTTTTGTAGAAAATGGATCGGCGTTTTAAACCGATGCTCTTTCGACCTGATGATTCTGGTTGTTGAGGAGGTGTCGGGTGAATTAACTAAGGTGCGGAAATCTCTGGCCGCCTTTGAAGCAGAACATGCAAATGAGCTCAAACACGGAAGTGACAGGGAGCTCATGACCCGCACAGAAGCCAAAGTGGAAGCTTACAAACAGGATCTGCTGAAATTCAAGCGTGAAAAATTACGTCGAGTCAACGAAGATTACACTAATCATCGTGTGTACCGCTGGCTAAGCGGTGATCGTCAGCCTTTTCAACATAATATGCGCTTCAGGAAAACACCGCGCTACAAATTAACAAAACCTCTAAATTCGGTGGACACAAGTTCCGGCGACTCAGAGGGTGACGACTCTACTCTCCCGGGAGCACAGCTGACAGTTACACAAACCGAGGTAACGGAACGTCCAGTGGCTCCTCTTTTTTTAGAGAAACCCCAGCACACCAGGGATCGGCCGCCTATAGGACGCGGGCGCACAAATACCCCACGAGGAGGGGAAAGAAGGGGCAGAAGCCGCAACAGGGAATAGATGTTCCGATCTTCAACCTCTCTCAGCATACTCTGACCGCACCTGAATTAAGGCTACTGCAGAAAGGTTTGTCCTTTGCTCCAAGCCGTAAATTTGACCTGTTTAACTGGGAAATAGATTGTTTCAAATTTTGCCGCACTCTATCCCTAAAGGATTATTTCAAAAACAGTGTGGAGTTGGACATGACAACCCCTCCTTTAAGATTGAAGAGTTCATTCACGCCACCAATGACTAACCCCACTATAAAATTGTTCAAACAGGGTATTGAAAAGGTGGGGGCAGTAGGGGCAAGCAAGCGTCCCCCCCGAGACAACCTCTCAAATGTTGAACGTGACGCTATCAAATCCCTTAGCATGGACAATAACATTGTAATCCGCCCAGCGGATAAAGGTGGGGGGATTGTTATCATGAATTACCAGGACTACAGGGATGAAATAATGTGTCAATTATCTGATGGTGGTGTATATAAACAGCTCACTGGTGATCCTTTATTTAAATTCAAACACAAGGTTGACACCTTAATCAATATGGCATTTGAAGGTAAAGTAATAGATAAAACCTTATCAGATTTTTTGAAGCAAGATTTTCCTAAGTGCCCTGTACTATATACACTACCAAAAGTTCACAAGAACTTGACCCGACCGCCTGGTCGCCCCATAGTGTCTGGCCGAGACTCACTTCTTCACCCTATAGGGATTTATTTAGACACATTACTCCAACCTATAGTACAGAATACGCCCACTTATTTGCGAGATACTCCACATCTATTAAAATGTATTCGTGAGTTAACTCTTCCTACTGACACCACGGTCCTCCTTGCTAGTATGGACGTGGTGAGTTTATACACTATAATACCACACGAGGCTGGGATTGCCGCGGTCAGGAAGGCTTTGGAGGAATCTAACTCCTATACAGGCCCTCCCATTCCTTTTGTGCTTGAACTGTTGGAGTTAGCACTAACGTTGAACTACTTTAAATTTGAAAGCAATTTCTATTTACAGGTGGCCGGAACGGCGATGGGGGCGGCCATGGCGCCCTCATACGCCAATCTATACATGCACTTATACGAGCAAAAAATACTTATCCCCCGGTTTGGGGACAAAATGCTGTTTTTTCATCGCTATATCGATGATATGATCATTCTGTGGGGAGGATCTGTAGAGGAGTTTACGGGTATGATTAATTATTTAAATTTACTGGATAGTCCAGTTAGATTCACATATGAAATTAACTCAAAGAAATTACATTTCCTTGACCTTGAGTTATCTTTGAATGATCATGGCCTTACCTATACCCTCTTCAGAAAGCCCACCGATAAAAATGTGCTGCTACACTATGGAAGTTGCCACTCACCCACCATGAAGCGATCCCTTCCCATCTCTCAATTTTGTAGGGTGATTCGCAATAACTCCTCAGAACAACAAACTGAATTACAGCTACGTGAGATGTGGGCCCGCTTCAAGGATCGTGGCTATCCAGACAAGGTACTGGACAAGGCCCTTGCGATAGCAAGGAATAGGTCCAGTGGTGCAAGTGAGACTAAGAAAACCACTTCAAGGCTGGTTTTCACCACTACCTACAATCCAAGTACTAGTATAGTCAACAAGGGGGTGAGGGACCATTGGAAAATTATAGAGGCAGACTCTGACTTACGTAGACTGACTTCTAGTCCCCCCATGATGTGTTATAAAAGAGGCACGAATCTTAGGGATTTACTCGTTAAGAGTGACCCAACTGAGTGCTATACAAAGAACCCTGGTGGTTGGTTACGTGATCTAAAGCATGGCTGCTTTCGCTGCCCATGCTGCACGTCATGCAGATATATGTCTCCTGGCACATCTTTCCTTCATCCCCAAACAGGAAAGCGCCTGTCTATTAGACACCACATTACCTGCACCACCACCCACGTGGTTTACTTAATCACCTGCCCCTGTGGCCTTGCTTATGTGGGTAAGACAGACCAGACCCTTAGATTACGAATGGATGGGCACCGGTCCGCGATCAGTACAGCGTTTAGGGATGGGACCACTAACAAACCTGTCGCAAAGCATTTTTTGGAACTGAATCATAGATTACCCACCTTCAAGTATATAGCTATTGACCATATCCCTCCCCCGAAACGGGGGGGTGACAGGTCTAAACTATTACTTCAGCGGGAAGCGTTCTGGATACGCAAATTAAACACTATTGCCCCTTTAGGCTTAAACGAATATTGTTCCTACTTATGCTTCCTTGAGCAACGCTAATAATCTGGATACAAAGTTGCAAACATTCTATGTCCTCAATGCATTTATTCTCTGCTTTCATTGAAGTGTTTATACAATCTGTACATACTTGCCACAATGTTTTTAATCCTTCTCTGCTCTTTTTTGGTGCAGGTGTTTCCTTTTTTCACATAATCATGTGGGCGTGCACAAAGGGGTGAGTGTCATGTTTTTAGGTATTTAAACACTGATGTTTTACTGTGAACAGGGTCTTGATAAAGGTCTTAGAAAATGACCGAAACGTTGGCCGGTTCCTGTTTTAAATCTATTTAATAAACATGGAGTTTTAAATTGAAAAATCCTGGTGTGCACCTTTGTCAGTGGAAATTATATATATATATATATATATATATATATATATATATATATATATATATACTGTATATACCAATATCTATACTAATTGTATATCTATGCTAATTGATTTTAGTATCACAACAACCTATAATATTATGTCTGTCCAAGAAAACATCCGAACCCCTCTTAAAAGCATTAACAGAATCAGCCATAAAAACATATTCCCCAACCTCACTGCCCTCACTGTGAAGAACCACATACACTGCTTCAGATCAAATTTCTGTTTCTCTATTCTAAAGGGGTGGCCTCTGGTGTGGTGATACGCTTTATGGGAAAAAAAGTCCCCTGCTGTCTGTCTATAATGTCCTCTAATGTACTTGTAAAGAGCATGTCTATTTTCCAGATAGAACAATTTACCCATCCCTTCCATCCCCTTTACCAGTTTAGTTGCACTTAGTCTCTGCACTCTCTCCAGCTCATTTATATCCCTCTTAAGGACTGGAGTCCAAAACTGCACTGCATACTCCAGGTGAGGCCTTACCAGGGACCTATAAAGAGGCATAATTATGTTTTCATCACTCAAGTGCATAAGCTTGCATTTATCAACATTGATCCTCATGTCCAGTTTGTTGCCCAGTTTTCCAATTTAGTGAAATCATTCTGCAAAGTGGCAGCATCCTGCATGGAACCTATAGTTCTGCACAATTTAGTATCATCTGCAAAAATAGAAACAGTACTTTCAATGTCCAGGTCATTAATAAACTTCTGGCATTACAGACTTTATTGGATCTTTGGACCTTTACATTTTAAAAGGAATAGACGCTTTGAAAAATGGACCTACTGTATATATATATATATAGAATATCGGGATAATTAAATACTCTGAAATGATAGCAAATATACAGGGGAGAAGTTTTATACGATAATATGATCCTGTGACTAGCTGCCTGACTCGAAACCTCATTGTACCAGCATCATACAGTATGTCCTGCTAAAAGTTGCATATTGCCTACACACATCATGAACCAAGTGATGATAGAACAAATCACTCTGACCCTAGATCAAATGTATCTGAAATATATATTTCGCAACAGTTACAAGAATATTGGTTAATTCTGATAGGGAAAAGACAAATGTTAAATTGTATTCCTGATTTTCTCATGTCCCCACACCAGCTGAGCGTGTATGTGTTCAAGGAAAATACTGTTCCCTTCTCTAAAGTCCTTACATGAATCTGAAAGCTTGGCACTGAAATTTAAAGCAGGTTGTATTGGAAAATGAGCTTGCAGAGGCTAGTTGATGTGTTACTAATTAACATGCATACCACTGGATGAGTGTACACAGCAGAATATAGGGCTGTTTTATCACCTGTAATTTGCAGCTATTATATATCTATAACTGTCTAGCTTGTTAACATCCTGATTCTATTTATGTCAATGTACTTCCTACCGTCACTATAATATGCTCCTTCTATGAACCCTATGGATTCTCTCTGTACCCTATTTGTATCTACAGTACGCTTGGAAACATAGTTCTTTATAGCAGGTTAAAAAAAACTGCCTAGGTAAAATCTGCAGATTACAGAGGATTTTTGTAACCCTTTCATGGCATTATCCTCTACAATTATATGCTGTGTGGATGCTGATTTGTAATCCATCTGTAAATAGTCAGGTAAACATGGGTTATCTCAGGATTTCTCTCTCTTTCACTACTACTGGGAGTTGATGACCTTTTACTTTACACACCCAAAGGGTTCATTAATCTGGTGTTGCAACACATAACTTGCAGACCCATAATGTGCATACTCAGCGTTCTTCAAGGGACCTTGGACATTTTCATACAAGGGTGATCGTTATTTTATTGCCTAACATCATTATATTATTGTTGAAATTTCATTGTTCTCATTGCAATATACTATATTACAGTTAATACATATTGTGTGGTGTATTGTCTATTACACTGGGTACAGTAATCACAGTTGCTGCCATTCCCTGGGAGTTGTATGCACACCAATATCTGGTTTGAGTCCTGGGTGGAGGCACTTTACCTATCCAAACCCCTCAAATCTCCCACTTAAAGGAGGCTTGGGATCTGTACTGTTAGCACCCCAATGTGGCCCTGGATATTTCTGCCAAAAAGGGTTACACTTTACATCCTAAAAATATAGCATTCGGTATGTATAATTAAATGTGTCCAGGTCAACTATTGATCCAACCTGCTGATCCATTACTTTCTGAAGCAACACAGAATACACAGACACAATTCTTTTGCAAGCCCTTCAAGTGAACTGTGAACTATATATCTACAGGTATATTAGAAGGGATATTACAAACTGTCCTCTCTCCATTTATAGCCACTCTTCGATTTATATCCCTACCTGTGAGTCTGTTATCTTTCTACAAGTCTGTATTATATATTTTTTGTATGGCCTTCTGGAACCTCTCTTTCTAATTTTGTCTGACATCAAGTATAACTACTTCCTATATATTTTCCTAAGTTTTATCACATTTAACTTTACTTTGAGAATTTGGAATTTCAGCCACAGGTTGTCTCTTAATTGTGACGGTGACATTAACACATATGCAGAATGTCCATTTTTCAACATACTTGGACACAAAGAAATTCTATTCACTTTTATCCACTTTTTGTCATTTTGGCATGTAACAATTCCATTTTCTGCTATTAAGTACTGATTCTTCTTTCACTTGTATCTTAATCCTTGCTCCCCTTCCCACTGGGAAACCTTTGGCCATTACTGACTTGCTGTTTAACAGGCCTATTTTAAATGGCAGCCTTCTGCCCATATTTTATTATTTACTAATTATTTCCAAGCAGTAATTCTTGATATTACTTTAGGGGTTACAGGTATGAATAATAACACATTTCTAAACTATTGGGAGAATGTAATAGAAGTTGTTCATGGAAAAAAGCATACACATTTTGTTTCTATTGGTGACTTTCCCCCATATGTATTCTAATATTTCTAGAACCCCTTTCTTGTTTGAATACAACAAGGATAGAGTGTATGACATTTTAAATAAAACATGCAGGTCTGATTCTAGTAAAAAGAAAATCCATGAATTCCTAGGCATAGATAGAAAATGTTAGAGTTTGATTTGAATAACATTCTTTATTCTGAGAAATCTCAATATCATCTTTCAGCAATGGCGACTTTTATGAGCGCAATTTCAAAACTTTCTTAATTAATTGCAAAATGCTTATCTACAGTATGTCTGACTAGACATGTCTCCTGTATTTATTTCACATTTAATGAACTCTAAATATTTTTCATGCACGATGAGGCTGAAAATACTATGTGCCATTCTCCTTGTGTCCATTCTCTTGCTGTTGACTGTATAATTTTGTTTCGCAGTACACAAATCAGATCTTTTATGTTCCGCTCCATAGATCCAATTGTCAATACTACATTACAGCAGAGAGTTAATGTGCGTTAAAGCCTTATCAGGTAAATCTGGACTGTGTTGCTGGTAAACATGACTGACAGTAAATCATTACTCTAATTAATAACAGAGGATTTGGTTTTTGTAGAAGTCATTCTAATTGCCCTCTTGCAATTTCCTATCACAAAGCCCATTGGTGCCATTGATTAAAAAGCTCGATTCACTAAGCTTAAAAAAATTCATTAAAATGCTAATGTCTTGAGATTTCATACAAGACAAAAAGTTATAAATAAATAAATAAAGATATGTGCCAAAGATATTTGCCATAAAAAAAATAAATAAATAAAGATCGCCTGCTGGAGCAGGTAGTAGTAAAGAGACATTGGTACAATAGAAAGCAAAGAAAGCAGTTACAAACCATTATTTGCAATAAAAAGCATTGATTGTTTATCATGTTGTGTTCTCTGATTCTTAATCCTGAAGAAACAAATATGTTAAAACCATTGTCATGTGTTAATTTATATTGGAAAAATTATTAGAATTACACTATTTCATTTTGCGAAAAAAAACAAGTTAGGTTACAGATCCCCTTTAACAGAATAGTAGGCACAGAGGAATGCCTACCGTACCCTGGAATTAAATATAATTGCATCACTGAGCCTGAAGAGGGATGGGCAAATTTTTTCGCCTTGTTGCACCACAGAAATGACGCCAATAGACTTGTATGGCGTCACGAGTAAAAAAAATGGTGCGCGTCAAAAAAAAATGTCGACGCCCATAGGGGTAAATTTATCAAAGAGTGAAGTTCCGCCACTAGAGTGATATTCCGCAGCTCTCAATTCATTTCTATGGGATTTTTAAAGGCCCACGTTGGTGTGGTTTTATACTTCAACAAGAATTTATAATACCTAAATAAAATAAAACTTAATATGGCAATTTAAATAGGATCAAATTGCATGGCTTTATTCATACGTAGATGAAGAATTCCTTTACTAACACATATTTCTTTAACAAGTGGCAAAAATACTCATCGATTGTTTTGAAGAACATGCTCCAATAACGGTTATAAATTATTATAGTTCTTTAACAGATGTGGAGCTCTTGATCACTCTTTCTTCACTACAGTAAAAACAACCAAGAAATTAAGTTTTTCTGTTTTCTGTTTGGAAACCCTTGCAATGGTTTATTGGAAGGGCAGAGAATACAGGACTGCTAAATATAAAACTTCCTCTGCAGTTGAAAAGAGCAGGTATTTTGCCTAGAGGTAAACGTAATGTCCTTTTGAAATGTGTGCATGCTGTCACACTGGGATGCATCCCTCACTTGTCAGTCTGTCATGACATTTCATTACATTGTAAATAAACTTAATTTTCTACACCAACAGAAACAGGGAAAATGCTTTTGTTGATAGACTCCATTTCCAATACCCTATGCTGCTGCTTGGCTTGAGACATCTTGACTATTTTACCCAGTAAAAGAATTTCTTGCTTCATTAATGTCTTGTTCTTTTTTTTTTTTTTTTAAAAAAAAAAAGTGAGAAAGAATGGTAAAAACACAAATACCCATTTTCAATTTTGTTTTGTTCCTGCGGGGTTTCATTATAAAGCATAAGGATTGCTGGCTAAATCTGATAGAGAAACAAAAATATGATTTCTCTTGCTCTTTCAAATCCCAGGAAACAAATATATTTAACACATATTAATGAGATTTGGGTGCTTGCAAAGCTTTTTGTCAGTGAATATAATTTGGGTCTTTGATCATAGATCAGAAATAACTGTACAGAATGGAAATGATGGAAGTGTAAAATCAATACCTTCTTGTGCCATATGGTGATGATTACTTTTGGAGCAATTAGATTTCATTGAATAATGCATAAATAGGCCAAGCACAGAGAAAAGTGGTCAGCTGATTTGTTTATCTTCTGCCAAACTGGAGAATATCTAAGAGGAAGATTTAACATCTTTGGAATTCAACTTTTTACCAAAGTTACCATATACCATGTTTTTTGCTGCAAAAAAATGGGAATCTAATCTGAGTTTCCAAAAACTCAAATATAATCGAAATGTAATTGTTTTTTCACATTTTTATGTGATTAAGGGGGAAATGTTATAAAATTCGCAAAGAGAACACATTGATGCACAAATAAGAGTGAAATGTGCATGTAGCAATTTAATCATCTTCATTAGATTTTTATTGCATTGTGAATCTTAATCACGCATTGCACAGTTTTAAGACGTGCTTGAAGGTGGCATACCACATTTTAAGTTTTATTACATACAGTACACTGTGCACTATTGAAACTATAACTTTTCCAATCGTGTCTTACTGTCGAGTGAGGGGCAAAGGGTTCACAAAATGTTTGTTTGTGCAAAAGCAAAATTGGTCGCAATGTGTACATTTATTCGCAATGCGAACAGGTTAGCAACATATACTACATTCCCCCATGTTTTTAATAAAAAAGTGCACATATAAGATTTTTGAATTAGAAAAAACTTGCAGATTTGAAAATTAGATTTTTCGATGAATTTGCTTCTCAATGTGGAGTCTATGTCCCCTCGCAATGCTTGCCATGGGACATGATTACACTTTACAAGTACATTAGAGGACATTATAGACAAATAACAGGGGACATTTTTACCCATAAAGTGGATCACCGTACCAGAGGCCACCCCTTCAGACTAGAAGAAAAGAACTTTCATTTGAAGCAACGTAGGGGTTCTTCACAGTCAGGACAGTGAGGTTGTGGAATGCACTGCCGGGTGATGTTGTGATGGCTGATTCAGTTAATGCCTTTAAGAATGGCTTGGATGATTTTTTGGACAGACAGAATATCAAAGGCTATTGTGATACTAAACTCTATAGTTAGTAGAGGTATGGGTATATAGAATTTAATTAAAAGTAGGGAGGGGTGTGTGTATGGATGCTGAGTTTTCATTTGGAGGGGTTGAACTTGATGGACTTTGTCTTTTTTTCAACCCAATTTAACTATGTAACTATGAGCCAATCATTCGGAGTGACCAACATTTATCTAAGCAGTGGAAATAATTTCTACTAAAATTACACCACGTCACAGTTTACGTAAATTAAAACATTCCCTGCATTTAGAGGTGGCACAATATAAATGTCCTCCTGGGTAAAGAGAAGGGGTCAGCAGCCAATGAGCCATGTTGTTCTAGTTCTTTGATTAACTCCAGATCCAATACTGGAACAACTGCCTCTACTACTGGAAACCTTCCAATGGCTTGCAAAAGAGACATTAAACATTTGTGAGTTTGATGATCTTTTTTAGCCATATAGTATGCGTATGAAATAATGAGAGGTCAAAAGAAAAATCACTGGACTCAGGGGCGTCAGATCCTTGTGACCATGAACCGCTGAATGGAATACCATCATCAAAACATTCATTGTATTTATTTATAATACACAAAAGCCGTGAATATCTTGTAAATTATATCCTTATAAACGGTGAGTAGTGATGTCATCAGTTATAAACGGTGAGTAGTGATGTAATTTCTGTCACATGACTCACTAAAATTTGTGTATTATAATTAATAAAGTACCCCCAGTTATAAAATATGAGGATATTATAAGTTACCTCGGAGTTCCATGACCTGTATAAAAACACTCGGCCTTCGGCCTCGTGTTTTTATATGGTCATGAAACTCCTCGGTAACTTATAATATCCATATATTTTACAAGAGGGGGTACTTTATTCACTATATATTGGATATTGGTAATTGTAACACTGCAAACTGAGTGAGTTTAGTAAGACACAGTTTTGCTCCCTTATTAAGTATAAAGTTATAGGACCTGTTATCCAGAATGCTCGGGACCTGGGGTATTCTGGATAACGGATCTTTCCATAATTTGGATCTCCATACCGTAAAGGGGTGGATTATCTTTAAGTTAACTTTTAATATGGTTTAGAATGGCCAATTCTAAGCAACTTTTCTATTGGTTTTCATTATTTGTTTTTTGCCTTTTTCTTCTGACTCTTTGCAGCTTTCAAATGAGCATCACTGACTCCCTTCTAATAAACAAATGCTCTGTAAGGCTACACATGTATTTTTATTGTTACTTTTTATTACTGATCCTCCTATTCAGGTCCTCTCCTATTTATGTTCCAGTCTCTTATTCAAATCAATGCATGATTGCTTGGGTAATTTGGACCATAGTTACCAGATTGCTGAAGATGCAAATTGAAGAGCTGCTGAATACAACGCTAAATAACTCAAAAACCTTCAATTCTAAAAAAAAATGAAAACAAATTGCAAATTGTCTCAGAATATCACTCTCTACATCATAAAGGTTATCTCAAAGGTGAACAACCCCTTTAAGTCTACTCAAAAACCATGTAAACATTAAATAAACCCAGTAGTCTGGTTTTGCTTCTAATAAGGATTAATTATATCGTTTGGATCAAGTACACGGTACTGTTTTATTATTACAGAGAAAAGGGAAATCATTTGTAAAACTTTGGATTATTTGGATCAAATGGAGTCTATGGGAGGCGGTCTTTCTGTAATTCAGAGCTTTCTGGATAATGGGTTTCCAGATAACGGATCCCATACCTGTACTGTACTGCATTTTTAATTTGGCAGAATATTCTAGAGCCTTATATAAAAATGCAATAAAAATTATAATCACTTTACACTGGCATTTACCTCCGTTTGTAAAGAATACAATATATGTGACATTTGGTTTAGCATATACTGTTCTTAGAAAAGCTTTTAGCTTGGGAATATGCATCAGCTAATAGCTGTGTATTTTGCTGTGTGCTTCTAAAGTAACTTAAGCCTTTTACTTTCTAGATTTCCTATTCTTATTTTTAACAGAACATTCCCAAAGGCTTTAAACGATCTGTAAAAAGTCAATACAGCCAAGCTCTGAGTAAAGTAGTAAAAGAAGCAGCCAGCACTCTGTAAATCCTGCCCTTTGTGCGCATAACCTTCTGCCTTCTGAACCAATAAACATAATTTGTATTGTATATTTTCTGTCCTCTCTATATTTTTATCTACTGATAAATGTAGGAGAGGAACTGTCAAATCTATGAATGTTTCTTACATCTGTTTGCTTTGTTCTATTTATATGCTGTATATACTATTTTATGTTGTCAGCCAAATTACACTGGTTTATGTTTAAAGACAAGGAATGAGAAGGAATGAGTTCAGGCAGGGCAAAGCTGGGCTGGGGGTGGAGAAAGAGAGGGAAGTGATGTCAGGGGTAGAAGCAGTTCACTTCCTTATCTTCTGAGCAGGTACATTCTAAATAGGGCAAAGGCTCATGGTACATTTAGGGTATTCTCTACTAACTTAGAGGTTGTCTCTTAGAGTTTTCTATTCCAAGATATTGTGGTCAGATATTAGCTTTTGTTTGAACTTTCAATATGGGAATATTTGTCTGATATTTAGGATACACAAGTATATTTTATAAGGAATCCTTGGAACCTGGGTTATATTATACAAGTAGCTACTAAAGTGCTCTCTACTATAAACACAACTGGAATTGTTTGTCCATATATCGCAATATACTGTATTCAAGATGTCAAGGTCATCTATGATAAAATAATTGCTTGGAGGGTACACCAATAATTTTCAACATTTAACAACATGTTTGGGTGCAAAACAGCTGTTTTCCTTAAGGCTAAGGACACACTAGGCGATTTTGCCGCGAAAAGTCGCCCGCGATTTTTAAAAAGAAAGTCGCGGCGACAAGGCGACCGTCATTTGCTACAGCGATTTGGAGCAGCGACATTTACAGGAAGCGACTGTTATACCACAATGCCATGCGAAACTAGCACGTCATGTTCACGTTTTCTCTCGGCGTCTTGTTCTCTCGGCGTCTTGTCTCGTGGTTTTGTGTGGGCGTCTTCTCGTTGTGTCCTCTCGTTGCGTACTTCCGTGTTGACGTAGCGTATTCTCGCGGCGACATTTCGTTCCGTGTGTCAGTGTAGAGGCGATTGCCATGTTTGCTAATGTACAGTCTATTTCACCCCTATCGCTCCAAAAAGGGTATGGACGCGATTCGAAGCTATTGGCGATCTGAAATCGCGCTGTGTGTATTTGTCGTGGCGGTTTACATTTATGTTTCCGCTACGACAAAACGAACGACTTGTCGCCGCGACCCGCTTTTAAAAGATCGCGGGCGACTTTTCGCCCGGTGTGGCCTTAGCCTAAAGCAAATGAAGTAAACAGAAATAACAATGTAAAAAATATACTTAGATCAAGGCACACCAATAAAGTAAAAAAGGTCATATTTGTTCCCTAGCCAGTCCTACACTTACTTTCATCTGATTCATTGAGGTCAACTATTTTAATTTTAGTTAATCATAGGGACTACATTTTACCTGCAACTTGTTTTCCAAGATCAAATCTCCCAAATGGTTGGCCTTTTTATTGGACATCACAAGGGTCACCTGACAGATGTCGGGAATGATGGGAGCTACAACATTGTGCTCACTACTATACATTTTTAAATGATAACATTTAGTGCCAGGTGCAAAGTCTAGTTTGTGCTAATTCCCTAGATGCAAGTTCTCTGTGTAACAAACGGCTCCCTAAATCCAGTGCTAGGCTCCCGGCCACAGCTAAATCTTCTGCCTTTCGCAACAGCATTTGGCTTTAGGAGGAGCCCTCAGCTACTCAGATGCCACCAGGTCTTAATATGAGAGGAGCCAAACAATAGTCCTGGACATGCAAAGGGGCGCGATCGTTAACAAATGTTAGGACGGAAGGCAACACCAACTTCCCAAAGGAACACTAGATAAAGTGAAGTCGGGCAGGCTGGGGTTGGTTCAGGCAGTTCAAGCTAGGTCAATCAGACCGGGGGTCAGTACAGCCAGAGTTTAAGCAACACAGACAGGCCTCGGTCACTACAGGCAGAGTTCAAACAAGGTCAGGCAGTCCGGGTCAGTACAGGCAGAGTTCAAGCAAAGTCAGACAGGCAGGGATCAAAAACCAGGAATATCAATCAGAAAAGCGCACACAGGACTAACAAATTAGACCTAACAACAGGAAATGAGTTTGAGCCGAAGGCCCCTTTAAATTTTCAAACTTTCGCGTGGCACGTAAAATCCAGGAGTGTGCGCCACGCATACCACAGGAAGTCAGTCACTTGGAGGGACCAGATCGGGCCAACAGGGTAAGCCTTTACACTCTACAACTTAACACTAAGGGGTGTGATTTTACACCCTTCAGTAATCAATAACTTGCATCTGAGGCATTGATCAATTACCAGTGATGGGTCGAATTTGTCCCATTTTGCAGAAAAATTCATGAATTTCCCACAAAATTTTGCAAAACGCAAATGTTGACGCCTACTTCAATTTTGACACCCACGTCAATTCGCTTCAAGTTTGACTCTTGCGTAAATTTTGACTGTCACCTAAATTTTGACGCCTGCATTAAAATCAATTGGATGTCCAAATAAAAAAAAAAATTTACGCTGGCAAATTTCAGCCGCAGTTTCACTAATTTATTCGCCGACGGCAAAATGTGGAAATTCACAGCAAATTGCCGAATGTATTTGCCCATCACTATCAATTACCCATATAATCAATCTACAGGTTTCATAATACCATAAAGTCATAGTTCTTGGAAAGTCCTACAGAGCTTATTTATATATCCTCTTTTAGAGTAAATCAACTGTTTAGGATTGCTGAGACAGAAAATGTGATGTAAATTGGAACTAAAATGCATTGTTTATTAAATTTCTACTTTACGATCCATTTGATGCATTCATTTAGCTTAGATCTATCCCTTCGTAGCAAATTGGATATATATTTCTTGCCTGTGTCATCCAAAAACACTGGGTGGGTCTGCAAAGTATTAACTTTATCTTTTTTAAATTAGATTTACTGGGGTGCAAAAAATATAGCTGTAGGTTTATCAGACAGATAGATGCAGGCAGAAATTCTCTGCAGCACTTCAACCATAGTACAACTGAATATAAACTTTTAAATATCAGTATAGTTGTAAGGTCCATTGGGCTTTACTGCTATCCATTCTATTTCTGTATGAGTACCTAATTAAAACAAATCTTTGCTCTAACTATATGCACTGGTTTCTTTCTGATACTTTGTTCATAGTTTTCCTGAGCACTGACAAGGTGTGGGTCTATGGGGTAGCCTAGAGGTAGGCTTTTAATAAAGAGTTTCAGATTTATAAAACTCTATCTATTGGGACTAAAAATGCATGGTAAATTCCACCAATTATTTTCTGAGTGGCCTGTCAAGAAAACAGAGCTTCAAGAACTTTAATTTTAATGCTGTATCTTATATTTTAGCCAAAAATCGGAATGCGTTGTAAAAAATGCTTGTCATCTTATTAAAGAGAGCGAGAGATTGCTAACTGTACTGTAGCCAGAGGACATGACAGTGAAGTAGATCAGCTTTCAATCAGACATCTACTATTAGCTTAACTCTCCTTATTTATAGGATTCTCTCTCAAGATTTGCTAAATCCTATACGTTCTTTTCAGTTGCAAAATAGGCTGAGGCAACAGAAGCAAATAATATCTGTCTTGCTGTCTGACCAAATCTGCTAGAAATCACTATTGTTAAGCCTGAAAACCTGCAACATATCTAGAAAAGTTTTAATAAAGCGTCTAGCTCAGCTGTTCCTGTTGCTGGTTTATTTTATTTGTTTAAGCTGTATTCAATGATCCAAAATTAGGAAACCTTTTCTAAATACCTACAAAATAAAGTAGATTTATACAGTAAAACCAAGTGCAGTCTAAAAAAATGTCACAGCACTTTAGAGAAATTGTTCATCATTCTCATTTAAGGGAGCTAGGGTTCTTCAGGCGGTAATAACACGCAGTGCTGCACTGATTAAGTCTATAAATAAAAGAGGGTTCACATAATGCAGCTTTATTTTCTTATCAATGTTATTGGCAAAGATTATAATTTACCTTTGTAGAAAAGGCTTGGAGCTGACATAGGCTAGTAACTACAGGAAAGCATATAAGAGTCACTTGAAAGACCTATTGAAGCTTGAGAACATATTTTAGGCACCTCCTAAAGTCATTTTAGTCACCTGGGGTACAGTTTGCTTCTCTCCATACCGCCATCACCTTCTTAACTCCCTGGTGCTTTTTCTGGTCTTCCAGGCCCCATCAGACTTGGGCAAGCACATGTGCAGCCCATAACATTTTTTCCTAGAGGCACTTGGGGTACCAAATGAAGATCACCAGTCCAAGGTAGCAGGTAAATAACTAGAATCATTGGGGGTCCTAAAAACTTGGCATCTACCAGTGATTCTCCTTTTGCTTTAAAACAGAGAAAGGCTTTTTCAGGCCCTAGACTGTGAAAGGAGAAAACGTCCCCTTTGCTTGTAAAAATGTCAACCACCAGGCACAGTTCAGACAGGGTCACTTGTATCCACATGATAGCAGAGCAGTTTGTCAAAACAGTGTCATGAGCAGCTCATAAATAGACGTTGTTTTGCTCTTAGGTTGATACTGGCAAATCGGCTCTACCACGCATTCTACGGTGACCTTTAGCCATTAAAGAACACAGGTTTATGACTAGTCAAGTTGATGCCTACTAAAAGATTATTTTACAATACTTTTCTGATCTGTTCTGTGAGAGGCTATGCACAGAAATACCTTCCCATCTTTTTCTTAAGTGTTGTTTACATCTTCATAAAGAAATATTTATAGTGCACTTTCATATCCTAAAGCAGTGGAACAGAGGGCACAGGCTGCCAAGTGGTTATTGTTCTTGTCACAAAATTGAAATATCCTTGCCTCTTGTATCTTTTGTTGATTGAAAGCCACTCAAACTTACTGTAGTAAAAATCCCATTGAAAGGGTCTCAAATATTACTCACAAAGGTAAATATGAACTTCCATGATCTACCACCACTTCTTCAATTTTCTATTACGTGCTCTGAACAAAACAGTGCTCGCAGTGTGAGTGAGATATGGTTTTTATCATCAAAGTAACTTCAATTCGCAAACACAAGCTGTATTAATACCTAACAATACTGGATTACTTGAGAATATAATATCTTAACCTAATAGAGAAATGTAAATGCACATAGTTAAAAAAAATCCCCAAATGCTAATTTATAAATAAATTTAATTTTATTGTTGTGTTATTCCTGAAAAACTTTTTCGAGGGTAGTTTCAGTAAAAACTCAAAATTTTCAGGGTTTAAAAAAAACATAACATTTTTGGAGATTTATTATGCTGCAAAAAGCCTGAATCCGAAAATACTCCAGCTAAAAGCTGTCAAGGTCATGTACAAGTCAGTGGGAGAGGTAGTTATGTGTAGGCCGGCCTGAAACCCACGGGCCGACTAGCACAAAAAATCTTCCACTCTCTCCACCCACGACCTCGCACTGCCAGCTTCTGGCCCTTGAATTTATAAACTCACCCCTGCCCTGCTCCTTTTGTGAGGTCACCGTGGGGCAGTGCGGGTCTATAAATATAGGTGACGGAGTGAGTCAGGCCAAGTTCAGGTTGGAGGGGGCGAGTTATGGTTGGATGTTGGTTGAGGGAAACTCAACCCGCACATGACTAATTTCAAGATGTTTTTTGCCTTCATGATTTTTGGGTTTCGGTGATTTGCACTTGAAAACTAGATAAATTCGAGGTATCAATATTTTCCCCCAATTGCATTGATTCAAGCTTTTTATCATTCGGGTTTTTCCATAAATAAGCAAACATTCGAGTTTATTTGAGGTAGAAAAAAAACCGCACAAATCTCACAAACTCGACCTTTGAAAAATAACCCCCTAAGTGGCATAAATTGCTCATGTGCTTCACTTTGCACCTTGCCACACATAACTGACTGATTGCTTTGCAAACATTATTTTGAATCAAGTGAAAAGTAATGGACTAAAACATCAAATCCAAATATAATAACACGTAGCTCACAGTAGGTTAGTAGCTCACCAAAAGTAGAATGTGGTCAGGAGCAACAGCAACAGTTTCTAAGCAAGAGGAGCAACACATTGTATACACCAAAAAAAGTATAATAAAAACATCTCAAGCAACCTTATGGGGCATATTTATCAAGGGTCACATTTAGAGTTTATGGGAGTTTCTAAAAACTCCCATCAACTCCCATAAACTTGAAATTCTAAAAAAAATGACCAATCGAAATTTATTAAACAAAATTTTTTTTCGATCGAATTCGATCAAAGTTTTTTTTTTTTTTAAAAAATTTGATTTTCAAAAGTCCATCAAATGACTCCAAATTGATTGTAGGAGATCCCCCCATAGGCTAAAACACCAAATCGGCAGGTTTTAGATGGCGAATAGTCGAATTTGAATTCTTAAAGAGAAAGTACATGATAGAGCATATTTATCCAGGGTCGAATTTCAAATTGAAAAAACTTCGAAATTCGAATTCAAAAAGACCAACCGAAATTAAGTCGAAGTTTTTTTGGTCAGATAAGTCCATTTTTGATTGAGTAGGTCCGTATTTGCCGAATTCGAATTGTTCAAAACTAATTAATAGCACAATCGATCAAATTGATTCGAAGTTTTTCCAAAAAAAACCCTTTGATTTTTCAAAGTCCACCAATTGACTCAAAATAGGTTCTAGGAGGTCCCCCATAGGCTAAAATAGCAATAAGGCAGGTTTTAGATGGTGACTGGTCATAGCAGAATTTTCGATATTTTAATTTTCAAATTTTTTCTCAAATTCAAATCGAATTTGGACTATTCCCTAGTTGAAGTACACAAAAATTAGCTCAAAATTTTAACTTTGACCCTTGATAAATCTGCCCCTTACTATTCTAGCACTAAGGGGCAGATTTAATAAAGACCCCTTGTGTTTCTTTAATGCAAGCATAATGTGCTTTACCTTTTCTCTGTATGGAAGAAAAATTATAGCTAATATCTATTACAATAGAGGTTAAAACAATATGGAATTGAATCAAACCCAGGAAGAATCAAAACAACAAAGCTTTCTGTTCTGCACATATTTGTTGAACATAGGTCAAGCAACGAGCTGCTTGAATGTGATATAAAAACTGGTATGCAAACTTTTGGTTATCAGAATACTCCAGCATTACAATCAGTATTAATTACTGTAATGATTCAAACTATATTAAATGCAAGGAAAGATAAAGTTACTAGAGGGTGTACTCATTAATTGGGGCCTAATTGGCTCCTCTACACTTCTGCTCCACCTGCAGGGTCTGCTTTCTCTGTAGTTACACCCCTGGTTAAGGTCTAGACTTGGATAAGATGGAAAATGTTTACATTTATATGGCAATTTAAGAGATTATGTTTAGAGATGCCAGTTTAGTTAACATCAAGCAAAAGGTACAGTTTCATTATTACAAAGAAAAAGTAAATCTGTCAAACAATAAGGGGGTTATTTATCAAAGTTCGAACATTTTCTGCTACAAACTCCGATCAAATCTGCTTGGGTTACACTTATTTATTATTACCCTTACCCAAAAATTTGCTTTGCGGGAAAAATTATTTTTTTACGTTTTTTTTCCAATTTTTCACTTGAAAGCTCAGATTTCTTTTTTGCCAAAAACTTTGGGGTTTTGCACGAAACCCAGCGCACATCAAAAAACCGTTGAGACTTCTCCCATTGACTTATATGCAATCTCGACAGGTCTGAGATGCCGGATTTTCTGAATTCAGACTTTTCCATCCTCTGTGTTTAATAAATTCCGACAGAAATCCATACCTACTGTAGATTGTTCATATCCGGACCAATTGCACACTGATTTACAATTACAGAAGCAATATCACATCTTAATGAGCAAACCTTCTCTGTCCTTGTGAGTTATCCATTCCTGACAAATAATACCAAAGGAGTTTTGACTCATTATAGAATGGATGAACTGGTACATTTGACCTTTCCATGTGTTTATTGTACTGATTTTTTTTTTTTGTTTTTTTATCTGCATAAATGATGCAATGCACAAGAAAACCGAGATTTGTGTCATTCATGGTAACATCATTTACAGAGAAACTACAGCATAAAGAAGTGAGATATATTCTATAACTGTAAGGATCCGCTTCAACGTCCTTTCCAGCGCAGGCGCAGGCGCGCCCATCGGGGAACCGATGCGCGTCGGCGCGCAGCGTTGGACGCCGGCGACGGCGCCGGTCGCCGACGCAAGGGCGTCAGCGACGGACGCCGATGACGGACGCACTGACGTCAGCTGTGCGACACCAGCGTGATGACGCCAGTTTGGCGCCAAATAAGCTCTATTTAATCCTAACCTGCACTGTGACTCCTTGCCTGGTTATTAGGTTATTTGACTGAAACCCTAGCAATGTATTCTACTGATCTCCTGTGTTTGACCTCAGCTTGTTTCCGGATTGTCTATTGCCGCCTGCCCTGATCTTCTTGCCTGACTTCGTTTACGATTCTTCGCTGCCTGCCCCGACCTCGGCCTGTCTGACTTCGCTTCTGCCTGAACCCTCTGTACTTCGCTTTGGTTAGTCTCATTGGCTACTCGTCACTTCACTTCTCCCTGTTCCACTCCAGGTGGGTTAGTGTTGTGCGAGGCGCTTGTGGGTTCGTGTTCTACAAGTTCCTGCTCCTTCTTCGTTGGGTCAGACGGTAAGCCTGACAATAACATGCTAAATTATGGGATAAACCATTTCCAAATTAGAGCACAGGTATGGGATCAGTTATCCAGAAACCCGTTATTCAGAAAGTTATGAATTATAGGAAGGCTGTCTCTCATAGACTCAATTTTATCCAAATAATGCCCATTTTTAAAATTATTACTTCTTCTCTGTAAATAAAAAAGTACCTTGTACTTGATCCAAACTAATATTTAATTAATCCTTATTGGAAGCAAAACCAGCCTATTGGATTTATTTAATGTTTATATGATTTTCAAGTAGATTTAAGGTATGAAGATCCAGATTAAGGAAAGATCTGTTATCCAGAAAACCCCAGGTCCTGAGCATTCTGGATAACATGTACCATACCTGTATCTGGAATATAACAAGGAGCAATTGCAGATAAAGGCCTAATTACTAGTTTGTAATAGATCTGCTGATAAAAAGGTTACCTCTTAGGGTGGTGGCACACGTGGTGTTCCACAGAGATTAGTCGTCCAGCTACAAATCTCCTCTACTGCGGGCGACTAATCTCTCCAAAATGCTTTCCAACCAGCAAGAATGTGGATTTTGGATTTGGATCGCTTAATTTTCCAAGTCGCCCGAAGTTTCCTCATGGGGAAACTTCGGAAAACCATAGCGATCCGTATGCCATCCCGCCGGCGATTTGCATTCTCGCCAGCGGAATGCCCGCAGTAGACGAGATTTGTCGTTGGGCGACTAATATCCCAGAATCCCACATGTGCCACCACCCTAAAAGTATGCAATAATTGCAGTAAAAGTTCTATATAACATGTTTATGATTTCCTGTGCATAAGAGAACCGGTATGTATGAAACTTTATCATACCTCCCAACTGTCATATTTTTCCCCTGGACAGTCCCAATTTTGAGAGCTCAACCCAAAGTCCCAGATTGTTACTGAAATGTCCCGACTTTCTCTTGGATCTTCTGCACTGAACAGCCAGAAAAAGATACAAAGTTTCTAAAACTAAATTGGCCCAATTAAAACAATCGTAACAATTTAAGATAAGCAGGTCTCTTGGAGAAACTGTGACTTGCAGCTTAAAGGGCAATTCACCTTCATTAGCAAAACTGTGATAACACGTAAATACCACTGAAATGTACTCAAACTTTCATAACCTGCCAAATTTTGTAAAATTAACATGGTAATTAAGAAATGTGGCCACAAAAATGGGCTTGGTCATTTTTTTTTCAAGTTTTGGGAGCTATGCTATACATTTCAATCATGACGTGTGATTTTTTTTACTTTTTCTGACAAAGATCCCAAAGTAGCAATTAAACAATTGGAATTTTTTTGCGCAATAAACTAAACATCACTGAGCCTGTTGAGTGAGGTACGAAAAACAAACAAAAAAACAAACAAAAAAATCTCTCTCTTACTCAGGTATTTTCTTATTTATGGGTGTGTGGTCCACCAGTGGCTGTTGTATGACAATATACTTCATTATCCAGTTGCGGAGGTACCTCCTGTGAAAAAAGGTCTTACTAATGAAAAAAGCTGGATACAAGCTCAAGGGCTTTATTTTCTTAATTCTTCTGCACATATCATTCACCTAAAAGCTTTCAGTATTCCTCTGTACATAGAAATAGATTGCAGCAATGTTTATTCCCAGGATGATGTGCTGATACCACTGATACCACTTCAAAACCAATGGCATATCATGATTGTCCTATTGTATATGTGCATAAAATACAGTTGTTCTTTGTTTGAAATAATGTCATAATGCCTTTTCTATCTCAAACCCCTTCTGGATATCAAAATCAATTCATGACCACAAATGTAATATCTCAGATTCTGAAAGTCTACCAAAGAAAGAATATTGTTAAGAACCACAGCACTGCTGCTTTAATAGCATGCTGTGAAAAGATAAATCTAATTAGCAGCTAATAAAAAAAACAGCCTACAGGATAATGTTTATGAGTTGAATATGATGAAGATGAATTTTCTGATACATATGATTAACCGAGACTGTGCTCAGCAAAGCAGTGTTCTGAAAGATTACCAGCTTAATATATTATTCATTGAGATCTCATCTGTGGAGCTTCACTCTATTTTAATTTTAGTAAAAAAAGGTTTTGTAATGTCAATAAAGCCATATCTTACTGATTGTGACCTCTTTAAATACGAACTTAGGGTACACGCAATTAAAATTTGTCTTTCACTATAATTAAGATGATCATCGCTATATAGTGCCACTAAAATGCTTTCCGATCCAAAAAAGAAAAGTTAACTCATTCCCAAATTTTATTCAATAATAAAATATATTGATTTTTAGCACAACCCTTTTTTCTGATTTTATTTCCGTTGAAGCTTTAACAGTGCTACTACCTTCCCATATTGTTTGTGTTTAAATTATGTGTAAATATTGTCTTACATCCCGAATGCCTGCTCAAATGGAATATTTCTGGAAAGATATAGTTATATACTTCCAAGCTATTTTAAAGATCACATATTGCACATATTACAGCAAGAGGGACATATCTATTAGTAGCTTTTTAGAATTATTATTTTTGTATGCACTAGTTACTAAATTAATAATGCTAAACTGGGATTTGAAGTACATAGCCATGCCATATCTATGTTGTCCTCTGCCCATAACTTACTGCCCTAAGTGTAGGGCTACAAGCAAACTGTATAATGTGACAGCAATGAGTCATTGACTAAGGCTGCAATTTTTTATAAAGAACTATCTTTGGGTCAACATAATCATGTTTTTCACTGCAATTTCTATATATTAACATAGCCACTACGTATACACAGTATCAATTGCATGTGAACTTTGAAATCTCCATTGTTAAAGAGTTGTTTTATTTCAATCCCCTTTATTATGAATATGATTGTTGTTACAAAGGTGTTCCTCTACATAACATGTTGTTTTGCCTATACACTTTTTGCTGCTGGTTGTCCATGTACATTCTTAAAGGGATTGTGTCACGATTTCTATGGTATTTTTTTTTAATCTCTAAATTACACTGAGTACATTGCACATACTCTATTCTACCATTTAAAATGTTATTCTTGAACCAATAGATGTATTTTTTTCAGTTGTAATATTGGTGTGTAGGCAGCCATCATAGGTCATTTTGCCTGGTCATGTGCTTTCAGAAAGAGCCAGCATTTCACAATTGGACTGCTTTCAGATAAGCTATAGTTTTTCCTACTCAATGTAACTGAAGAAGTCGTGACTTGGACTAACACTAGGTGATGCAAGGGGGCATTTTTAGCAATGCAGGTGTCAGGGAGCTGTTATTTGGTTACCTTCCCATTGGGAGGGGGATAAAATGACTAGAATGTATTTATAATATATTAAAAATATATTTAACTTTAGCTCACCAATTTAAGTATCTTTGGCTTGTCCCATGGGGTATACTGTGCCAATATCTAAATGAAGTTAATCAAAAATTGTCGAAGCGTAGGACAACTCTGAAGCATTAACTTGCTTTTATTGAGGAGGTGAAAATATATACTACATGTTGTAACTACCACCTTATCAGGAACCTTGTTCGGTGATTGAAAATTGTGGATGCACAGGTGTTCACCGACGCCCTTTCTTTCTGCTGCGGAAACCAAAGAAGTACGTAGCAAAATCATAAGCGAGGTACCGGCAGGGTTGAAGAGTAGACGTAGTCAAAGTCAGGCGAAAGATTTAAGGCAGGCGGAAAAAATTGTAGTGAAGAGTCAAAAAGCAAGTCAAAAAGTCAAAAAACAGGAATCCAATATCATAAACAACACTTCGGCAGGATCAGTAAAACTGGAACCAGCTTGAACATTCACAAAATGGTGGACTGGCCTTTTAAGCTGTCTTTGGCACCAAAATTTTAATTTGACGCACCCTGGTGACGTCATGACGTTCCGCATCACGATGCAGGCGTCAAGTCACTTGGCGTCGGACGCCAGCGTCACTGGAAGAGGAACCTGGAAGTGTGCGCATTCGCACCGCCATTCAGGGAGAGACGCACCAGGAGGTAAGAGGCTAGGACAATCTCCCGGCGCATCATACACATGTTTTGGGTTAGGCCCTTTATCAACATGTCTAGACCCATGTCAGATTTAAAAATCTCTTTACTCTTTTGAAAAACATATTTCAATGCAGGATTGCTATTAATTAATGCTATTAATTCACAGAATCCCTTTTAATGGATTGTGCCCATGTCAACATGCAACTGGATTTTCATTATTTTTTTGATTTCTAAGGTTTTATCTGGTGTTTTGTTTGTCTATGTTGTGTTTTTACTCTCAGCAAGAAGGGAAGGTGATTGAGTTATATGTGCTCAACTGCTTTTGGTCTGTGGGCACCAAAGGAGTTTATGAAATGTTTGATAAGTGAGGTTCTTATGCTTCTAGATAGAAAAGACAGTGCTTGAGGCCCTGTGCACTATCCTTGCTTATATAATTATATTGCCATGTTATCTTTTTTATATGAGAGTGTCAGTGCCACTTTAAAAACGTTGTTATTAATCTAAAGCTTCAAAACTAAAATGTTGACTCTCCCTTCTCTCTTGTTACTTACCTCCATCCAACATCTCTTTAGTCATAGCCACTTTAAAATGGCCTTGGGTCAGTCTTGCAGGTAAATTAGTTTTATGTAACACTTGCATTTCACAGAAGTACATGCATAGTAACAGTAGAGTTTTAATGTGCAACAATTGAATGCAATTTTTATGTTAACGTTGCCCATTTCTAAAGACAATTTTGCTTTTCAGCTTCATTTTACCCACGATATGACTGAATGAGTTTAGAGACTGCATGGGCTTCCTTTCACACTCTTAAAAACAAATAGGTTTTCAATTGGCTTCTGATATTATTGGCCCCTTTCGTGTTTGAATGTCATAGGGACTTTAGATTGTAAGGTTTGCTGGGGCAGTAACTCATATGAATAATGTATAATCTCTGTGCTTTGGAAAAGTGTTGGCACTATGTAAATACAGGTATTGGATACATTATCTGGAAGCCTGTCATCCAGAATCTTCCGAATTATAGGAAGGCCATCTCCCATCGACTCCATGTTAATTAAACCATTCACATTTTAAAAAATTATTTTTCTCTGTAAATAAGAAAACAGTACCTTAAATACTTCCTATGTCTTCCTATTAGAGGCAAAACAAGTATTTAATGTTTAGTAGACTTAAGGTATGGTGATCCAAATGACAAAAATACCCCTTATCTAGAAAACCCAGGGACCAAGCTTTCTGGATAGCAGGTCCCATACCTGTACCAAGAAATAAAAACAATTTTAAGGAACCCCCTTTCTGGAAAATTAACTTTTTTTTTATCAGAATATACATTTGTAACCTAAATTGGTATCATAGTATGTATAGTCCATGAAGTTTTAGACTCCTAAAAAAAATAAGATTTAATATATCTGAAACGTTGGGGGTTATTTACTAAAACTCAAACCTATCTCGAAAAAGTCAGGTCGGAAAAAAACTTGATAAAATCGAGCAAAAACTTAATTAGTACTAATTTTTTTGACTTTACTCCCGAATCGATCAAATTTTTCAGATTATCGAGCTAAACCCAACGCAGACCATGATATCTTCAAATTGGGATAGGGACATCTGCCATTGACTTATACATGACCTCGACAGGTTTGAGAAACTTGGTTTTCAGCGACCGGGTATAATAAATCTCGTGTTTATGCCCAAAAAAGCCTGAAAATTGAGATTTAATAAATAACCACCTTTATGATGGTGTTCTTACTTGCCTGTATTCCTGGCATATTCATTGCATACCATGCATGTTTAAGTCACTTAATTGTTGAACTTATAATTCAGAAGTCCACAGCACCAGACGGGGGGGGGTCCAGGGTCCTCCAAAGCTGCCACCCCAGGGCCCTCCACACCCCCCAGGGTCACCTGCCACGTTGTGAGGTAAGCTCCTCTAAAGAATACCGGACGCCACAAACCCTGTTCCTCCAACTGTAATAAAAACTACTTGCCCTGTTGGTCCAGTGGTGCGGCGGGGATGCCTGCCGCGCCATCGGCGGGGACGCCCGCCACACTGTTCTTCTTCCTCCTCCATTTTGGGTTCTTAGGGCATGCACGCGTTCTATTTATGGATGCGGACGTGTGGGCATGATGACGCAGACGCGCAAAGGCACGTTTTGTCGCGAAAGTCAAACCCCTATATAAGGCTCATTCTGGCTTCAGTACCTTGCCCGTTATAGGTTTATCATTGTTGTGTTTTGAGAGTAAGCTATCTGATTCTATTCCTGTTTGATATCTGTTTTTGACCCTGCCTGGCTTTTGACGATTCTACATTCTATTTCCTGACCCCTTGCCTGATTACCGACTTCGATTCTGCTTAACCGATTCTGCAAGGTTTGACCCTTGCCTGCCTGACTACGATTATTCTCTGCCTGCCCCTGCCCTGCCAGATCTGACTACTCTATTGCCTAACGCCTTGTACCTTGACCTTCTGCCCAAAGACTTTGCTAACATTCGTGCCCCTCTGTCTATCCAGAACCTCTAGCCTTGCACCTCTCATTTAAGTCCTGGTGGCATCCAAGTAGCTGAGGGCTCCTCCCAAGGCCAAAGGTGGTCACACTACAGGTGAAGCACGAGCCGAGACCAGGGTGCTTGGCATTTGTTCTGGTGTTGGGTGCCGACCGTGACACCAACTCACATACCATGTAATCTACAGTGGGGCTGCAATTGGGAAGAGAGATCAGAGGGGAGCAGGTCTGGGTTGATGGGGGGACACCTGTTTTTTCCCTGTGTCCCACTGGCCCAGTCTGGCACTGGTAGTCTGTCAAATTGCATGTGGTCCTTTGCAATGACCAAAGGAGTAATACAATTTATAGAATGTTACTTTGTCATAAAGACTATAGTGACCAAAAATGAGCACTCTCTTTCCATTGCTTGTCCATGCACACTGTGTAATAAGTCTCCCTGTTGGAATTTTCTTGGTCTCATGCTCTAGTTTATGCTCTAAAAGAGTCGAACAAAGTTGTTGTTAATAAGCCAGGGTTAAAATACAATAAGACACACAGAATAGGAACTTGCAATTTAAGACAACTTTCATTCTAAATAAGCAGAAATAAGAAACCTTCTTATATTTGTTGGGAAAAGTAATGAATACAGACAATACTGCTTTGAATTATTCTTTTCTGAACAAAATCATTTAATCACGAAAAGGGCATGCACTACATGGATTCATTATTTGCAGCAAAAACAAATTGATTTTCCCCTTACTGAACTAAGCAAGTCTTGCATTAAAAACAAGATGTGTGTTTAGTGTTGACTTTTTCAACAGGCTTTACCATCTACACTAGTGGCATAAATTGGATTATAAGAAAAGATTATAAGAAAAGACTTCAACAAAGCCTTTTAATGATGTAATTTATTGTAACAGGAACCCATTTCTGAAGCATGATTAAATACAAATGCAGAAAATGCAGCCACTGGTATATGAACGGAATTCTGTTTTATAGGCATGAAATATTTTTGCAGAATCTGATGATGTCTGCAAAGAACAAATACAGTGCAGGGGACCAGAGAAATCCTTCCCCTGTTTTTCTGTCTGTGACATCATCCAGCCCAGTTACAGGCTGGAGCCAAATGTAAACGGTCTCCAACAGAGCTTAAAAGGAGTTGTATCGTAAAAGATCCAGCCAGAAGCAAGTCCTGTGAAACTGTCCAAGCTGTTGAATATGTGGGAATACAGAAAGAGCCCATCCTGTTCCATGCCAAGCTGCTAGAGACTCAGAAGGAGAAAGGTGCCACTGGTGAGATTTATCCTGCTGCAGAGCTGCCTGTAATCTCCAGTGTGATTGCCTCTGAGAGCACCCCGGTGAGTGAGCCACCCAAGAGAGGATACTGGCAAGGATACAAGCGTGGGGCCCCAACTTGAAGACAGGTCTTGTGCATTGACCTGCTATGTGGGAGTGGCTGCTAAGTTCCAAAGGGAGAGGTACTTTTGGGAAAGGTAGCACTACCTGGGGTATAAGAGTTCTGGGGAAAGTCCCAATCCTATTATCAAAGGATTGGGACTTTGATAATAAAAAGGACTGTGTTGGAGAAACAGTAAGGTACCTAATAGTGAGTTAGGTAGCGTCCCAAGTGTCCCCAGTGCAGGGGTGCATTGTGTATTAGATTGCCCAAGTTCACTATTGTGTTTATATAAAGTTTATATCTGTTTCATTTGCAAACACTGGGGGTCATTTATCAACACTGGGCAAATTTGCCCATGGGAAGTAACCCGTGGCAACCAATCAAATTGCTGCATTCATTGTTCTACTTGCAGCTGGCTTTAAAAAGCTCATCACTAATTGGTTGCTATAGGTAACTGTCCATGGGCAAATTTGCCCAGTGTTGATAAATGAGCCCATGTGTGTTTTATTTATACTAGTGGAAGTTCCCTGAGGTGTGCTCCTCAGTGTTCCCTAGGTGGAGGCACTGCGCTGTAAATCCCAGTTCCCAGTACTTTTCATGCACAATAGGGACTCAGGGCCCCTGGATTGCAAAGGGTTGATAGTGATTTAAAGAGACAGTAACCAAATTAGGGTTACAACAGTATATAATTTTAATACATTTGTTTTTAGAGTTATGTTCTATATTTTTCTTTGTTTGTATTTGACATTTGTTTCTTTATGATGGGACCTATAGCTCAAAAAACAAAAATAGAACTCAGCTCTTTGTTTAGCCGGTCCACATAGTAAACTAACCTATGCGAGAGGAATAGTCCTGTGCTGAAACAGGAACAGAGTGGGGTACTATGCTGGCATAAGAATTACAGTAGGGCAGGGCCAATATCTGAGAATTCTATGTTGGCATTGGAAGCTCATTTCAGCCAAACTGGTCAGTATCTGCACTATTTGTATGCAATATTAAGCACTGAGTTAGTTAGTTATTTAGAAAAATAAATAAAAAATAAACAATTTATTTATTTTCTTTGCATTACCTCATTCAAATCTTTGCAATTTTGTTTTTTCTTTACTGCAAGTAAGCTACAATCACATTCTCAGTGATCCCACAGGCTGGTGTTCCTTTTTCACTCTGTTACACTTTAGTCCTAGATAGACGTTCTTTATTTGTCCCAGAAAATAAAATCTCCTGCTCTCTGCTTTTTTAGGTAAAATGGTAAAAATGTGCACTTGCATGCGCCTTTTCTCCATAGAAAACAAGTCCAGTGTTGATAGACTTTTCCTCATAGTTTAATTGTTCTATTCATTTAACCAGGTAGGTTGCAAATCACTGGACTCTTTTCAGTTCATCAATAATCAACATACAAATCTGCACTGTATATCAATGGTAAGGCCTAACCAGGGATCTATAATATTATTTTTCACACGAGAGTACTTACAGTAATTAGCATTAGTAGAAACTGTCAAGAGCTGCAACATCTGTTATTTACAAATTAAGAAGGCTTTCTTGCTACAGGTGTCAAACTAACAGGCCTATAGTTCTTAGGCTGAGAACAGGATCCATTTCTAAATAATGGCACCACATTAACAATTTACCAACCTGTTAGTGAACTCTTTGCAGCAAAGTCTTTTTAATGTTCTTATGTTCACGTTTGAATGTCTAAAATGCAGTGTCCTGGTCACTCCCTTGTAAAGTTGTCATTGCAAGACAGTCTCAAAGAGATTTCATTGTGGTCTCCATTTGCTAAATGTTCATACATTCAATCAAGATAAATTAGATTATTACAAGATCCATAATAACATCTTTCCTAGTAGGTTTCTGAACTACCAGAGACAAAATGTTGAGCACAGTCAAAAAAAAACTTCTAACTTGACTTCCCTATTACGTCAGGGAATGTCTGGAATATTAAAATTACCCATAATTACAGCATGACCTAGTTGTGATGCTCTTTCCATTTGTAATAGTAGATGAGCTTTATGCTCCTCTTCTCTTCAATGTATTTCAGGGCCACAAGCATGTTTACATGAGCTGTTAACTAGCCTCCTGCAGGTACAAGTTATATTGGCATACTTAATGTACTTTGGCCAAAAGCCATTTGTTATTGTGGTAAGGAAAAGACCAACTATAATCATAGCTGATGTGTATAACAAAAGCAGTACCACCCAGGGACACACATACAGCATAGTATTATGAATTATGTGTAGCTGAAAAATTCAATGTATGGACTTTAGTGGTACTTTAACCAGTTTATGTAAAAACAAAGGCCAAGGGTGCTCTAACTGTGTAATCCATCTATAATAAACTGAATCCCTTTTGACTCATTACTAAGGAATATAAATCAATATAAAATCAATACATTACCGAAAACAAAACAGCTAAGCTTTAAAACATTGCAGATGCTAAGAATGAATGACTTCTTTAAACTTAAATAAGCATTTGAGGTACAAAAAAAAAGAAATTTTGAACAGAATTGGTATAGATGGCATGAATATGTAAATGGACTAGATTTATTGAAGCATGTGCTCTGACAACATATGCAAAAAACACAAATCATTTCATCATTTCAGCAGATATTAGTATGCATGGAAGTGCAATGCCTCTAGGAGCTTGTCTCCGTTGAATTTCTAAAACATTATGGTATCCAACTGCAGAAGTGAAAATTCTGTCATTGAAAGGACTTGCACATCATAAATTAAACATTCCTTAAAGAAGCAATCTACTACTTGTATTTTTAGTGATTTCTGGGACCTTGACCGTTTGCTGAAAGGCACTGTAAACAATGAAGTGGGTAGTCTTTAGTCAAAGGTATACTAAACATGAAAACCATGCATTTGAATTATCATAGGCACATAGTATTAACAGGATTCATTTTTAATCCTGGACAATGCAAGTGGCACTAAACTTAAACGTGAATGTGACAGAAGAGCATATTGAAAGGTAGACAACAAAGCCTCCTGCAAATAAAAGTTATATATACATATGAAAACCACTTTAGCTAAAAGCCGGCTGGCATAGTGGAAAAATAAATACCTAAATAACAAAGCAGTGAGTTTGAACCTGGGCAGACACTTTGAGAACGTGAAATTACGTAAACATATCCGTTGACATTGAAATGGTAGAAACAAGCAAAGATGGAATATTATTTTTGTATCTTGACATTCTTTCTCACCTTTGATGCTTTATAAAGAGATGCCATAATCTTTTATTATTTTACAAAATGGCGTTGTTTAGATTAGTTTGCAAGTTTCAAGGTAAAATCCAATACACATGCTAAAGGTCATTTCTATATTTCGTAACTCAGCACTTTGTCAATGATTGCATAATGTTGCCCTCCATGGATAATAATCATAGTAGACAACACCAAAATAATAGCTAGCCTTTTCACTATGAAGTTAAACTTCATTATTTATTCAACGTGAAACCGGCAAGAATACATTTGTATAGCTTTGAAAAATAATGTTTAATTAATAACTCATTTTCCTTTCTTGCAACTTCAGCTATACAGAGAGCTTTAGAATTCAACTTCAAGATCCATATACGGACTACATTACTTTTGGTGTCCAAAATACAGCAGCTATTGTCTGTGACAAAGACTAGATCACAGTTATCTGGAAATTCATTTGCATTCTAATTGCAGCTTAAAGGAGTAGTTCACTGCGAGCATCATCAATGGACACTGCAAGGAACATGTTGCTTATTAGCCCTGGGGTGATCCTGGGGGGGACCTGAGGCAGCAGCCCTAATGCCGCTCCCCTTCCGTTCTGCGCTTAAAACTTCAGCATCAGAGTGGGTCAAAGGGGGGCTGCATCTGCAATCTAGAGTGATTGTTTTTTTGCCGCCCTGCATGAGTAGCCCTGCATGAACCCTTGGTTGGGGATTACTGATATGATCTATAGTAGTGTTTCTGAAGCAAACACACCCATTTTACCAGTGTAGGGCAACAGTACATGATATTTTAATAACTACGAATCACTTTTATGGTATTACTTTTCCTTTAAACAATTAATTATATAAATATAGCACCAAGACATTGAAAAATACCAAGAGACATAGTTAAGCCATAAACAAGGGGCTCTTAATCCTACACTATGCTTTAAACTCAAGCAGCAGCTGCTGAAGCCCATTAACTACCTGTACATTTATTCCAAACTATTTTTTTTATTAAAGGAGACATGTAGGACAAATGAAGAAACCCTACTTTTGTAGGCATTTATGAATACTATATGGTGTTGCTTTTACATGATGCAAACATTTATCATTATCTTTAAATATCGCCCCTTTATTGGAGCTCCCTATATATCTTCTGTGGTCTCTGTCAAATGAGGGGTGGTCGTGTCCTAACAGTCTCTGCAAGAAGCACAGTAGGAGGGGGACAGCCAATCACAGCCCTGCAATCACACAAGCACAGACAGGCTTCAGTTCCCTATCAGGTCCTGCTAGCTGCTGATTGGTTCCTGTCCTACAGTAAAGTGGGCTGAGAGCTTCCAGCTCACCTACACAGCCTGGGAATTCAGGGAGCAGGAAGTGGAAGGGAAGTTTTTAGGGTTTTTGCAGATATATTCATTAAACCAGCCTGAAACATTACTTTTTTAAGCACAACTATGCTACAGTATATCTAAATGAGTATAATGTACTTGTACATTCTTATATTTAACACAAAATGTCTCCTTTAATGAATTGTACATATTTAGGCCACTTAATCTGTAATTAACCTACATACTTAATACTGCAGTCCAGACACATGTAATTACATTTATCCACACCGAACACTGTTTTCTACATGCAGGCCCATTCTACCTTAGTGCTGGATGTTCGTGTAGTGTATTTATCAATAATATACTGTACGGTTGTAAGTTACATGTTTATGATCATAGAAGTACAAGCCACCATGCCATGTCATGGCGATCCTCATTATTTTCTATTTATTTTGCTTTGCAAATTAAATTAAGTCCTGTAAGACTTTGCATAGCTGTTATTACAGTGCTATAATGAGAATATTTATTTCTGCAAACACTTGTAATTTGTCTACTGGTCGTTCGGATCCCTTGTCATGCAGCCCCTGCATTTATAGCTCCAGGGCTTTCCTGGACCAGGGTTGCCAGGTCAAATCTTCAAAACCAGCCAAAGTAGCGCTTTACCGAAGTGTCATTACTGCAGCTTGAGGGAGCAACCAGGAGATTTGCTGCATGTGCCAAAGAACAGACACATGATGGCGCCGTTTTTGCAAACTCCAAAGTAGTCACACTTGAATGCAGCCAGACGAAAATGGATGGGTTCTGTAAAGGCATAAAGAACCCTGAAAGGACAGGCAAATCATTCACCCCATGATTCAAACTTGGGACTCAATGGGCATAGAACCAGCACTTTAGCAGCCCACGCCACTGAGCCTAATTCTGCCAGGAAGGGTTCCGGATGACCATAAGAACCAAATGTCCCCTTTTACCTCTTCAATGACTGGCAGTGCAAACATTCCATCTTCAGCCTAGTAGAGTTGATACGAACCCCGGCTGACTGACTCGAACCGCCACCACCCAGATTGATTGACTTTCATCGCAGGCAATGCGATTTGGCCCCATCTCATTAAGAAATGTACCGAGTTCAAGCGCGAATGGATCCAAGACACGCCTCAAAAAGGGCAGCAGCTTTAGCTGGCCCACCGCAGAGCTTAGACCTGCCCGGTGAGGCCCACCACAGAGCTTAGACCTGCCTGGTGAGGTTCCAGATGACCGTAACAACCCGATGTACCCTCATGCCTTTACATTGAAAAGGCAGTGTTGGCAGGCCAAGGTGGGGGTGAAGCTAGCCTGCCTGTTACAGGGGTTGCCAGTAAGAACCCCCCCTGCCCTTTTTGGGGCGTGCCTTGCATCAGCTCACAGTTAACCTGGTAAATTGTTGAACAAAGACATGGTTCTGCAGATAGCTTGAAAAAAGCATTTCAGAAGCTGATTTATTCACTTTACCCCCACCTTGGCCTGCCTACATTATTGAGTAACCAATATTTACGGTTTGGTAAAGATAGCCTGCCTATGATGGAAGGAGGGGCAATCTGTTTGCCCTTAGGTCAGTCTATGGGATTGGCAAGGTGGGGGGGAAGGTAGCCTGACTTTGATAGAAGGAGGGGCCTTGCTGAAAAACAACATGGCAGTTGCCAGCTTCCTTTGCTGAAGGGCTATCTTGACAACACTCCTCTCATCATCTTAAAGTTGACCTTGGTAAATTGTTGAACAAAGACAGAGTTCTGTAGACAGCTTGAAAAAAAGCATTTGAGAAGATGATTAGCGAAGGCAGCTTTGGCACTGTACCAATCTGTTAATATCGGTTACTAATGTAGCTCAAACAAAAGGCAACTTACAGTGAAAGGTACAAGCCGGGACTTAAACCCCAGGCCCTTGGGGGAGAATCCAGGCGATTTGCTGCATGCACCATAGAACAGACACGTGAGCTTATTTGTTTTGCAGACTACAAAGTAGTAGTCACTCTTGAATGCAGCCAGATGAAAATGGAAGGGTTCTGTACAAGCAAAAACCACCCTGTGCCCAAATGTCCCCTTGTACCTCTACATTGACTTGCAGTGCTGACAGTCCATCTTCCTCCTAATAGAGTCAATATGAATCCCAGCTGACTGACTCGAACCGCCACCACCCGGATCAATAGGCTTTCATCGCAGGTAGGGAATGCGATTTGGCCCCCAACTCATTAAGAAATGTACCGAGGTCGAGCGTGGATGGATCCAAGACAAGCCCCAAAAAGGGCAGCGGCTTTAACTGGCCCGCCACAGAGCATAGACCTGCCCAGTGATGTTCTGGATGACAATGTACCTTTGTGCCTTTATATCGGCAGGCCAAGGTGGGGGTGAAGATAGCCTGCCTGTGATAGAAGCAGGGGCCTTACAACATGGCAGTTGGCAGCTTCCTTTGCTGAAGGGCTATCTCGACATAACTCCATTTGGCTGCCCTTTTTTCTTAAAGGGGGTTACCTGTAAGAAGACCCCCCCACTGCCCTTTTTGGGGGGTGCCTTGCATCAGCTCACATCTGACCTTGGTAAATTGTTGAACAAAGACAGGGTTCTGTAGATAGCTTGAAAAGAAGCATTTTTGAAGCTGATTGTCGAAGGAAGCTTTGGCGCTTTATTTACTCATTAATGTAGCTCGAAGAAATGACGATTTACTGAGAAAGGTACCAGCCGGGCTCTAACCCTTATGCCATTGGGGGAGAAACCAGGTGATTTGCTGCATACGCCATAGACTGTGATAGAAGGAGGGGCCTTGCTGAAAAACAACATGGCAGTTTGCAGCTTCCTTTGCTGAAGGGCTATCTTAACAGAACTACAAACCAGCCAAAAACTAGCCAAGAGGCACTTCAAAAGAAGCCCAAAAATAGCACAATATGTGTAGTAAAAAAAGTCTAAAAAAATGAATATATGTAAAATACACCTTTTTCACATTTTTCCACGAGCAAAATGGGACAGATTCGACCGTCACCAAGGGCATAACTACAGAGTGGGCCCCATGAGGCATAGGGGCCCATAAGGCCCTCATACATATACAATTTCAAAATATATTGGTAAAACAGCTCAACCTCTACATATTTTAGTGGCCATTTTTGTCCCAAAATTGTCTGAAATTGAGGAAAGTCACTGGAAAATGTGCGAATACTTAAGATTAATGGGAGACTGGGGTACAGAGCCCAAAATCTGGTAATTCTCAACTTCTACACAAGTCAGTCCCATTGCTTGCTGAGTATTTTAATCTAACATTAAACTTTGCAGTTGTCAAATTGTAAACCAAAAACAACATGCATTGGGAGATGCAGACAAAAAGTAGCCCAAATCCGTACCTTGGCTAGTTTGTACTTTCAAAACGTTCTTGGGCTTTAAATTAGTAACCCAATATTCCTAGAAAACCACCATCCTGGCAACCCTGACCTGGACTATAATTTCCAGCATACTAAAATATTATTGAGGTAAAGGCGACCAGGGAATTGTAACATCAGGGTTGTATTTTTAAAGCAAGATCACTTAGTCAACCCCTTTCCCAGTATCCTGGGGCCAGAGGCAGCTTGAAATGAAAACTAATCCTACAATAATGCATGTTCCTGCAACTGGAGTTGGAAGCATTAAGCACTTACAGCATATCCTAGTACTAAGCAAGCATATCTTTTAACCCCATGTTGGATTACACTGTAATATGATTGCAAGAATTACCAGATGTGTAGACTTGAAGGATGAGTCTGTGGTCTTACAGCTCCCCTATGTCTCACTGAATACTCAAAGCTTAGAGCAGTGATCCCCAACCAGTAGCTCGCGAGCAACATGTTGCTCCCCAACCCCTTGGATGTTGCTCTCAGTGGCCTCAAAGCCGGAGCTGATTTTTGAATTTCAGGCTTGGAGGCAAGTTTTGGTTGCATAAAAACCAGCTGTACTGCCAAACAGAACCTCAAGTAGGCTGCCAGTCCACATAGGGGCTACCGATAGCCAATCACAGCCCTTATTTGGCAGTGCAGCCCCAGGAACTTATGCTTGTGTTGCTCCCCAATTATTTTTACATCTGAATGTTGCTCACGGGTGAAAAAGGTTGGGGACCCCTGGCTTAGAGTATGAACATGATGATCTCAGATGCAGAGTAGCCAGAGGTGCCAGCAGTGCTCTCCCCAGAAAAAAAAAACACTGGATGGTAAAAAAATGTGCCTGCCTAATCCACCTACACTACGGTAAGGGGTCCATTTATTAAACTTCAAATTTTTCTGGTTGAGTTTATAAAAGGGAAAACTCAAATTTTGAGGAAAAAAAACTAAATGTTTTAGAGATTTAGAATACCCTAAAGCTTCTAAAAATCTGAAAATACTCAAATCTCAAATACTGTTGAGGTCATGTAGAAGTCAATGACAAATGTCTTTAAAATGTTTCTTGACATTGTGATCCGCGCTGGTTTTTGTCTGATGATCAGAAAATGTGGTGCTTTTGTGGCAACAATTAGGTAAAATCAAGTATTGATTCAAAAAAGTTATATGATTCCAATTAACACTCGATTTTGTTGCAAAGTTTTTTGCTCCGACTTTTAAAAGAAGAATTGTTGATAAATAAGATAAAATTAGTGGATGGGAGTTAAGTTGTCTTTGTTTTAAGAAAAAAATGAGATAAACTTGAGTTTTAGTAAATACCCCTTTAGTGTTTTTTTTTTCACAAATGCTGATTTCAGTACACACACCACGCAGTCATTTTGGCTTTAGCAGGAACATTTTCAACTCGGTGCACTTGTTGGGGTAGTATGGGGGCAGTGAGGAGCTAGGAAATGGGCAAGTGATGTGTTTGCCAATACAGCGGAGAACACTGTGCCAGTAAAGAAAACAGTTTGGGGGCAGGCGTCTACAAACAAAGATCATGGGGCAAAAGACAAATCTGGAGGTTTGGGCAGGTAGCAGATTGGAGTATCAGAGAAGCATAACAATCAGGGTAGTAGTTGAGGGACAAGTCAAAGTCAAACAAGTAAATCAGAAGGAAGCAATGCTCATTGTCAGTCAGGAAGTACAAAGTACAATCAGGATGCGCCGAGATGTGGATGTGGCCCAAGCTAGGTGGCTGACATTATTGAAGCCAAAATTAGACAATTTCTGTATGTAAGATAAGAGCTGAACAACATAGTGCTTGTATTAGCATTTTTACTGGGATTATTTTACCACATCCTTTTGTGATTTTTTTTTTTACTTACAGGTAGAAATGTCGTTTTCAATTTAATTTTATCCTTGACAGTACCACTGTTTACTTTCTTAGCCAAAGTTTATACTGAGCATATTATACCCTGTCTGAATCACTTTCATTTTGTTTTGGTTTTCCAGTATTGACTTTTAGCTTCCTGACTAATTCTCTATTTGAATATCCCTTGCTCTTCACCAGAATAAAATCTCAAATAAACTGCTAAAATACTGATCATTATGTGCAGTTTCAGTAAGATCTCTATGTTTATATATTTGCGTATGAGCTACTATTGTTTGGGAATGTTCTAACCCATCTGCAGCTGCAGGGGCTGAAAGCACACTTCACTGTTTCCCCGTAAACAGGGAATGCTTTAACGGCACCAATTAAAGAACACAATATTCATTTTGAAAGCCAGCACTCAGCTGCCACTCAGCACTTTCACTATTGTGCAAGAACAATCACGGGGTTTATAGTCTGCCAAGATTTACATGGGGAGAAAGATACAGCTGCCTTTACTTATTAGAGGTGTTTTGTTATTATTAATAACATATTATGCTGTGTTCCCCCTTGAGCAAAATTGGATATGGAGTGGAATTAGCCTCCACACTTTAAATAATGCTGACTTCCCCCAAGGGAGCTGAAACTGTGACTTTTTCTCTAGCAAAATCCAATTAGGCAATAGCATCAGAAATACAATAGTATTTCGTTGTATGTTTTTATTCTTTTTGTGTCATTATTATTTTAATTTGAGTGGACGATTTTTGATTTTTAATAAATCTAAGTTTCTCAACATATCCAAGGGGGAAAAGTATGAAGTGCTAATAGATATATATAAATGAATCTAAGCATACTAGTGCTGCTTAATAATAAATGCACTAAAAGTTGGGAATATCTGTAAATACTCAGAGGTAGTAAAAAAATTGAAATCATTTTTTTTTAGAGTATGTGCATGTACTGTAGTAATCTTCCAGTCAAATTTGTATTGATATACCCTTGATTTAAAGAGCTGCTACCCATCCCATCCATCTATGCACATTGTACAAAGATATAGCATCCGAGTGTATAGTAGGCAATAAGGACTACAAGGCAACAATTACTGTGTCTAAATACACGGACGTGCTGCAGCTGGTTATTGGATTGTTGTATGAATTAAAGTTCCCCTATCAGTGACGTAAATAGAGTGCAGCAGCCCCCCCCCTTCAGAGGGGCCTAGCGCACTCTGATCCTCAACCTCCCGCCTACTTACTGCCTCCACCCACTTCCCACCCAGACTCCGCCCATGCCCCACAACTCAGCCTGGGCTGGGGAGAGGGGAGGAGTTCTTGTTGGCTATAGATGAAGCAGATATATATATAATTATGCCACTGGCACCTATCAACCAAAGTTTGTTTACCAACCAGAGGTGCAAGGCTGATAGAGAACAAAAACTATTTATTGACTTGCATTACTGTCAAATATGTTTTTAATTACAAACAGAGCCTCGGGAGAAAGGGTATATACAAAGTAAATCTGAAATGCAAATATAGATTTATGTTTGTATCTCTGGTTGAATTGGATTCCCTATACCACAGACTTTTAAGAGCTACTCCGTTCACAGTCTTCATAGTTCTATCTCAGCTTTCCACTCTGTGGGTTTAATCCGGATATCAAACTGGGAATAAAAAAGCTATTTATATTTCCCAGAAGAGAAATCCTTAGTTCTCAAGTTTTTTTCCTTTCTTTTTCAGATATTTTCCATTTGTCTGTTATTCCCCAAGGGAAGGACAGACTAGCAATTATTCTTATCCCTTATATTCATCTTGCCAATCTCTTTTTTATGATTTCAGCTGGGGTGCTTCTTATATCTTTTGTCACATATACCCTTTACTTTCATGTTGCCTAAAAGGAGAGTCAGGCACCATAGGGAGAGAGAGGAGTAAGCTGCAGGACAGTATGCATTCAAGGAATGGAACACCGCTGGCACTTTAGAGATGAAAACATATTATTTTCAACAAGAGTCTAGGAAATCAACCTACTATTTATTTATTGAAGACATGTTCAGATTCCAAGGCTGAGAATTATTTTTGCCTTATATGCATTTTAATACATTTTACAGCAGTTATTTGCGGTTTTACTTCAGGAAGTTCAGAGTGTTTTTGACAACTGTTGTATTCATTAAAATACATACAATAAGATGTTTTGTGTACCAGTTTCATTACAATTTGCCCTGTATTATGTGGTTGGGAAATTAAAAAAAAATACTATATGCAGGTATGGGACGTGTTATCCACAATGCTTGGAACCTGGGGTTTTCCAGATAACGGATCTATCTGTAATTTGGATATTCATACCTTAAGCCTACTAGAAAATCATGTAAACATTATATAAACACAATAAGCTGGTTTTGCTTCCAATAAAGATTAATCATATCTTAGTTGGGATCAATTACAAGGTACTGTTTTATTATTACAGAGAAAAGGGAAATAATTTTTAGGGATGCACTGAATCCAGGATTCGGTTCGGGATTCAGCCTTTTTCAGCAGGATTCAGATTCAGCCGAATCCTTGTGCCTGGCCGAACCGAATCCTAATTTGCATTTGTAAATTAGGGGCGGGTAGGGAAATCATGTGACTTTTCGTCATAAAATACGTCATTTTTTTCGTCATTTTTTCCTTTCCTGGCCCTAATTTGCATATGCAAATTAGGATTAGGATTTGGTTTGGTATTCGGCCGAATCTTTCACCAAGGATTCGGGGATTTGGCCGAATCTCAAATAGTGTATTCGGTGCATCCCTAATCATTTTTAAAAAATTGTATTATTTGGATAAAATGGAGTCTATAGGAAATAATTCCTTAATTTGGAGCTTTCTGGATAACAAGTTTCCAGATAATGGGTTTCCAGATAACAGATTCCTTACCTGTACTATTTATTTTTTTTGTAACTTGTTTTTTTATTTGTTTTTACAAAAGTACAATCACATTGAAGGATACGTGCATCATATATTAAACAATGTACCAAAAATGTATTGCTGCATTATTTACAAGACACAAATAAAAGTATATATAACATTTGTACTGTATTGTTTCTTTCTCTTATACAAATAAGTATTGTTTCCTTCTCTTATACAATACCTTCTTACCTGTACTATATATTATACTAATTAAATACTAATATTATTATTTCATGTAGTTCATCGATCTGTTTAACCATTTTTTGAGATCAGATTTTTTGGGTTTTGTGTTGCAACATGTTTGTAACACTGACCAAAAGGAAACCCAGAAACAATATCTACAACATTGGCACAACAGTACTTTGTGTTATGGCCATACAAACATGGCATAAAAACTATAAAAAACTATACTTATTATATACCTATTAAAAGGTGTTACATAGTCTAACGGGACCTTAGCACATGTCACTTACTGAAAATATTATAGAAAATTATATATTATAGAAAATATTTTGCTATTAAATTATATGAGCATATAAAACACAACTGGGTATACTGTCATGGGAAAACATGTTTCTTTCAAAATGCATCAGTTAATAGTGCTGCTCCAGCAGAATTCTGCACTGAAATCAATTTTTCAAAAGAGCAAACAGATTTTTTTATATTCAATTTTAAAATCTGACATGGGGCTAGACATATTGTCAGTTTCCCAGCTGCCCCCAGTCATGTGACTTGTGCTCTGATAAACCTTAGTCACTCTTTACTGCTGTACTGCAAGTTGGAGTATATCACCCCCCCTCCCTTTCCTCCCCAGCAGCCTATCAACAGAACAATGGGAGGGTAATCAGATAACAGCTGCCTGGTAGATTTAAAAACAACACTCAATAGTAAAAGCCAAGTCCCACTGAGACTGATTCAGTTACATTAAGTAGGAGAAATAACAGCCTGCCAGAAAGCAGTTCCATCCTTAAGTGCAGGCCCAAGTCACATGACTGGGGCCACCGGGAAACTGACAACATGTCTAGCCCCATATCAGATTTCAAAATTCAATATAAAAAAATCTGTTTGCTCTTTCGAGAATAGGATTTCAGTGCAGAAGTCTGCTGGAGCAGCACTATTAATTGATGCATTTTGAAAAAAAAACATGCTTTCCCATGACAGTATCCCTTTAAGATGCAATTTAATTTTGAGAGTACAGGCTAAAGCATCACGGCCCGTGGACATCTTTACTTCTTGGCCCACCTGCCTCTTCTGCTAGTCCTGCCCGCCTAACAATGAAAAACGAGTAGGCAGTCTTTTTTGCAGACGCCTGCTTGATGTGCCTCACCGTCACTCCCAACGTTGCTTGACTCCCTACTCGTTTTTTATTGTTAGGTGGGCGGGACTGGCAGAAGAGGTAGGCGGGCCAAGAGGAAGAGATGGCCACAGGCCGTGAAGGTTTTTGTGCCCTGCTGAAGCATGAGCAGGTATGTGAAGGATATGATTGTGCTGCGAGAAACTAAAAAATGGATAACAAAAAATAATTATTTGCAATTTGAAAAATCCTTATATTCACTCCCCAAAGCCAAAGGGAGATTAAAAAGTTGGTTTGTGTTGATAAAAAGCTTCAGACAAGACTCTGTATTTCTAACATACATATAAATCTGTTTATGCTAAGAACCTTATCAGAGAGTTTTATTATATAATATAAGATAGATCTACCAACAGAGGCCTTGCCAGGGATCTATAAAGAGGCAATATGATTTTTTTTTCAGTTTATTATTTTGAATGAACTAATGCTTTAGTTTATCAAATACATAGAAAGGTCATATTTAATGATCATCCTATTAAGTCCATAGCTGTGAGATTAAGCTTTAGTTGCATATTACTTTTAGACTTAGATAAAAATATCTTGAGAGATCCATGCTTTTCTAAGGAACAAGGAGATTTAAGCCTTCAAGTAACAAATATGAATGCTGATATATGATGGTAAGCAATTATTAAAGATTTAAAACATTGATAAATTCTCCTTTTGGAATCTTTTATAAAAGTTGGCACTTGCCAGTCAGCTTCTAGGACGGTCATTCAGGTGGTAAGGGGAGTCAAGACATCGACCTTAATCTGCCAATAGTCATTTTAAATATGGATTGCACTGTCAGATTATATTAGACAAGGCCTGCGAGACAAAGCGATAGACTGCTGCCTAAACACATTCATAATAATCATTGATTTGAAAAATGATTTCTTTTATAAAATAAAAGGCTTGGCTAGCAATCATTGTTGGTGAATACAAGCTGAATTGAACAAAATAATAATACTGTAATTTGAATACAATTACAGTAACCTAATATGGAAAATGAATAAAATTCAATTCAGTCTTTTTTGGAGTAACACATGGACATATTTTTAAGTTATTCAGAGAAGAACGGCAATACTCTAGTGCAGAGCAATGAATACAATCACTGAATGTTTTGTGTTTTGTTTTAAAGGGAGGGATGATAATGAATATAAAGTATCTGGAAGGAGTTATCCTTTACCATATAAAAGTAAAGAGGTTTAGGTCGCAAAGAAATGATCTTAAATAATCTTTCTTTATATGTAAAACATATGTATGTCCATATTAGGGATGAGCAATGCATATTTTTCTGCTATTTTTTCCAATTCACTGGGAAATTTGCAATTTTTAGAGTGATGAAAATGTTCATGAATTTTCACTCAAATTTTATTATGCATTTTGTGTTGACATTAAAAAATGCAAGAAAAACACCTAATGACTTAAATGTACTTGAATACACTGTAATATGAATAGATGAGGGCCTGAACAATGCTTGCCCCATGTATAGTTATTCTCAGGTTGACCCCTCCAAAATAGGAGGGATAGTAACTAGTGATGGGCAAATTTGTCCCGGTGAAAAAACGCGAAAAATTCACGAAACGTCAATGGGTGTTGAAATAATTTTGATTCACATCGATTTCAGCGCCTGCGTCAATTTTTATACGCACGCTTATTTTGTCCAAATGCATTAATGCATTTGTTGCTCTACTACTTTTCCTCAGCTTCACGAATTTATTCGCCAGCGGCGAAAAATGGAAATTCACTGAAAATTCTTGCCTGGCAAATTTATTCACCCATAACTAATAGTAACACCAAAAATAAAACTAATTATAATGCACTGTTGCCCTTCAGTTATGTGTTTGATTTAGAAAGACTACTATAGTTTATATAGACAAGCTGCTGTGTAGCCATGGGGGCAGCCATTCAACCTGAAAAAAAGAAGACAGGTTACTTAGCAGATAACAGATACGTTCTATGATAGAATACAATGATTTTCTACAGAGTGCATCTGTTATCTCCAATGTAACCCATTCCTTGAATGGCTGCCCCATGGCTACACAGCAGCTTGTTTATATAACCTATACTAGTGTTTCTAAAGCAAGTACATATATTTTACTAGTTTAAGGCAACAATGCATTATATTTATTAATAACTTTGAAATGCTTTTATTTTTGGTATCACTGTTCCTTTAAAAGACTAAAAGGGTTATTTATCAAAGTCCGAATTTATCTCAATATTTTCTGCTACAAACTCCGATCACATCCGCTCAGGTTTTTTTACTTTTATTTATTATTATATTTTCCCGAAAATCAGCTTTGCAGGAAAAAAATCAGATTTTCACAAATTTTTCGGACTTCTTCATCCAATTTTCACGATTTTTTCATAATCTTCACCTGAAAACTCTGAAAACTTCGGGGTATTGCCTGAAAACCAGCGCACATCAAAAAAAAAATCATTGGAACTTCTCCCATTGACTTATATGCAACCTCGACAGATCTGAGATGCTGGATTTTCAGATTCTGGGGGAAATTTACTTAAGGGCGAACTGACTAACGCTGGCGAAAATTCACCAGCATGACGTCATTTCGGAACTTCGCCGATATACTAACGGGCGCTAGCGTAACTTCGCTAGCGAAGGGCTGGCATAGATGGACAGTGGGATACCTAGGTCCCACCTAGTCCCTACGTAGACAGGCAGAATTAGGTCAGAGTGATTCACTGGAAGGGAGGGAGTGGGCAAAGGCTTGTTATATTGCATACACGCTGGTGTATTACTATAACTACTAGCCAAGGCAGACACTTAAAATCTGCACTTTAATACCACAGGTCCACTCTTTGCAGTTTTTAATTATGTATGTTTTTATGGACATGGTCCAGCACTGTCAGCAGAGGAGGCAGACAGTGGGTGTGTTTTGATACGAGCGTTTTATTGGCTGCTTAGAATAAAAGTTATATTTTAATTAATCACTTTCACACTTGTGAGGCTTCTTTAATGTGTCCTGCTACCAGTCTCTTTACCCTGTATGTCCTGTATTCTAATATATTATTTCAAACTTGCGGAACAGCAGCCACTATGAACAGACTGGTTTAGTTTGTGTTGTATGTGTGTGTGATATGGCAACTATTTAATATGTTACAGTAGAAGGAGACAGTATTCTTTCATTTTGGCAGTTCTTTTATTTTTTTGGCTAAACGCAAGTATTAGGGGCAGATTTATCAAGGGTCGAATTTCGAAGTAAAAAATACTTCGAAATTCGACCATCGAATTAAAATACTTCGAATATTGAAGTCGAAGGATGTTTCACCGAATTTGGCCATCGACCGATCGAAGTAAAATCGCTCAAATGATTATAGCGTACGATCGAACGATTTTACTTAGATGTGTAAAGACTTAGAAATTGGTTGTAGAAGGTCCCCCATAGGCTAACATAGCACTTCGGCAGATTTAATTTGGCGAAGTATTAAAGTCAACGTTTTTTTAAAGAGACAGTACTTCGATTATCGAATGGTCAAATATTCAAACTATTTTTACTTCGAATCGAATTCGAAGTAAATTCGAAGTCGTAGTATCCTATTTGATGGTCGAAATATCCAAAAAATTACTTTGAATTTCGAAATTTTCTTACTTCGAAAATTCCCTCGAATTCACTTCGACCCTTGAAAAATCTGCCCCTTAGTGTGTGATAATATTTTTTTGTCATGTTAGTATGACACACATTGCATAGTGTATACAGTACAGTATACAGTTTTTGTATTCAATGGAACCGGCAATAAATACATCTTTTAAAAAATATCTCTAATCTATAGTGGACACATTTCCTTGCATGCTAAATAATCTCTGAAATTCAGATGTAGATAAATATTCATATAGTAATTATTTGGTTCAAAGGAACGTTCAGTTTTATAAAGCAAGAACACATTTCAAGGTCAACAGAGAGGCCAGTGTTGATGGTGATTGAAAAAGTATGATTGAAGATGTTTCACTGTATTGTATGGTTAAGGATGTGGCTGTCATGCTCAAAAGATTGATGTACGAATTCAAAACAGGACAGTGGCTTTTATATTCAATGCGTCTGATAGTGGTTACTTGGTAAACTTTCTAAACTCTGCTGTAAAAGTTTCAGAATGTTTTCCCATCTAAATGTTCCTGTTTAAATGCATGGAACATACATTTCCATTATCTCCAACTGGTAATGAAAAGTCTGTTATGGAGAGAGCTGTATGGAATCAAAAGGTAACAAGGCATCTGCTAGCAGTGATTGACCACAAACAGGTGGCAGATCCTAGTAGGGATGGAATATGATATTTTATGTTAATGCTCATTACAGGGTTTCCTATCTATAAAAGTATATTTTTCATACATTCATGTTTTATAAATGGTTAACTTTCAGATGGCTGGAACAAAAAGGGAAAACATAATGGAGTGAAGCCATTTGTTTCATGTCCAGAGGGGCAAACCAAAATGCTCCAGCTAAATTGAATTCTCCTAAACTCCACTGTTCCATTTTCCCAACATATGTTTCTTTTAACACCCCATTCCCTTAAAATATGTTCTTAAAATATGTTTCTCATTGGTTGATGTGAGCAATCTATTTTAATTAAGTTCACATCTTGATTAAATTGGATTAATTCTTCACATCTGGTCATCCGGTTGATATTTTGCTGTTATCACTTGTTTTGTTATAATTTGGATTATTTGAGTCGGAGAAAGGACTTTGTCAATATGCCAGTCTCTTGCTATTCTTTCTACTGCTGCATTTGACATTTGAAAACAAGATAGTCGAGGGCAGCTGTTAAACAGAGCTGAGAACATGTATGCAAGGTGTTAACATATTGACTAGTTTATCAAAATTGCTGAGTTTATCAATTTTTATAAATAGTAGTGGGCTTGCACAAACCGGACTTCAGTCATAACCCTATGACTAAGTGCCCATAAGGCACGAAACGCATAAGGATACCGTATTTGAGATTTTCTTTTGTTAAATAAAATCATTTTTCAACTGCATCAACTATTGAAATGAAGTCTGGTTTGTTGCAGCCCACTACTGAAAACAAGTGTGCCTATTGCATCCCCAAGCTGAAGGTCTAGGGCTTGAGCAACTGGACCCCCCATTATTTTTGGTAAGTTAACCTTCTTATCTACTGCAATCATCACTGGGGGGCAGATTTACTAAACTCGAGGGAATAATTCGAATGGAAAAATATTCGAGTTTTGAAGTATTTTTTTGGGTACTTTGACCATCGAATTGGTCAAATTCGAGTGAATCTAATGATTCGAACGATTCGAGGTAAAAATCGTTCGACTACTTGACCATTCGATAATCGAAGTGCTGTCTCTTTAAAAAATACTTTGACTTCATACTTCGCCACTTTAAACCTACCGAGGTGCAATGTTAGCCCATCGGGACCTTCCCCAGCACTTTTCTACATTTTTTTTTATCTAATAAAAATCCTTCGATCGATCGCTTTAAATCGTTCAATTTGAAGGATTTTATCGTTCGATCTAACAGTTTTTATTCGATTTTATGCGCTAAAATCCTTCTAATTCGATATTTGAATTCGAAGGATTTTACTTCGTGGGTCAAATTCGAGGGAAATCTGCCCCTGGATGTCTGTTTTTTGAATTTATCAATTTGTCTGAATGTGTTTGACTGGACTGTGTTTGGTCAAGCACATTCACTTTTAACAGGGTGTTAGTGAAGCTCAATATCAGCATTCAATGTTTTATTCTTGATGATACTGGCTTGCAAGAATTAACATTACAAAAAAAGATTTACCTATGGACTGCTTTATTTGTAAGAGCTCAACTGCTTCAAGAATAATAGAGGTCCCGTGGACGTTTTTTTATCCTATGACAAAGGAATCATATTTCACTGTTTAGAGGCCTTCCATTGTATTATCACCACCAATGGCAAATTCTGTAACAAATTGCTTAAAGTACTTTAGGATACTTGAAGTATTCTAATATAACTATTTGAACTAGCGTTAGCTAGAGTCAATGGTTTGATTTGAGCAATGTATGAGTCTGCCACAAATCGTTCATTAAATGGAAGCCAATCTTTGCAAATTAGTGTTGAAAAATGTGCTTTTGAATCAACTGATCTGACAGTTTCAACAGTTATTTGTAGTGATTTGCGTCTTTTTTTAATGGCCAATAGACCATTTCAGCATTAATGTGCAGCTATCCTTACACATCATTTAGAATCTCTGTCTTTAAAGGACATGTAAAGTCTAAAATAGAATAAGGCTAGAAATGCTGGATTTTGTTTACTAAATATAAACATGAACTTACTGCACCACAAGCCTAATCAAACAAATTATTTATGCTTTCAAAGTTGGCTACAGCGGGTCACCATCTTGTAGCTTTGCACATGCTCAGTGTGGCCTGGGCTGCTTAGGGATCATCATAAACAAAGCTGCTTGAGTTCTGCATGGCTGGGAAGTAAGGCAGGGGCTCCCCCTGCTGTTCATAAGTATGATTGTTTTCCTGCTCAGCAGTTAGGGACCATCTGACAATTCCTATCCACAGCAGTAAATGAAGGGAGAATTTCACTGCATACAGTCAGGTTTCTTATAAAAACGGTACCCATTTTTCAATTAAAGTATATGGGAGATAGGTTTCTTTTTCATTAAAGAAAGTAAAAATGGGATTTTATTTTTTTGCCTTTACATGCCATTTAAAAGCATATGTTTTTTTCTATCCAGGCCACTATGGGGGGTTTATATGTTCTGCATCAGTTTGCTTGGGTTTCTTTCAGAAAATTCAATTTCCTCCCCTCAATTGTTGCTGTGAATGCAGTCATACTGGACTGCTGGGTAACAAATTCAACATTCTGGGTTAAAAGATATGACAAATTGCCTGCATTTTACTGCTGTGCTGCTCTGATTTTTGAGTCCTCTATTATTAACTTAGGTTAAATATCTTTTGATGTTATTGCCCCATGTGTGTATGTTTGGGTGGTGAATATAAACTATTAAAGGAAACCTATAGCCCTGAACATCACCCATCTTTCAACAAAATGTTTCTGATGAAACAGCCTACTGTATAGTTAAACAACTGGGGCCAATTTATAATTTAAAAAAACATTGTTATGATCAAACTTTAACATGGTGCAGATTTATTAAGGTTCCATTTGTAATTCGAATTCAAATTGTCGAGTCGGTCAAAAATCACAAATTCGAGTTGGGAGAAATAAAAACTCGAATTTGAATTTTAGATTTACCATACATTGACCCAGGGAAAAACTCCAATTTGACTATTCTCCACCTAAAACCTGCCGAGTTCATGTAGAAGTCAAAGGCAGAGGTCCAGTGACCCATTTGAAGATGTTAATAGCCTTCCTAACATTCAAGTATTTTTCAGAGAAAAAACTCGATTCTAGTTTAGTCTAATTTGTTTTGAATTTGATTTGAGTTTTCTTCCCCTACATACACACTGAGAAGAAAAGATTTGCATGGGTATTAATACACAGTGCTGCTGCTAACTGGCACAATTTTTCAAATTAAAACTTCGATGACAGTTGGGAAATCTAAATAAATATAAAAATAGATTGAACAGCTGGGATTTCTCACTTGGTTAAAATAACGGCACATAGAATACATATTGACACACTGCGATTTTAAGGGGCAGATTTATCAATGGTCGAGGTGAATTTTCGAATGAAAAAAATTAGAATTTAGAGCCATTTTTTATGTAGGGAATAGTCCAAATTCAATTCAAATTTCAAAAAAATTCAAAAATTAGAACATCAAAATTTATAATGTACTGTCTCTTTAAAAATTCAAGTTCGACCATTCGCCATGTAAAACCTGCGAATTGCTATTTTAGCCTATGGGGGACCTCCTAGAACCTTCTTGGAAAACTTTGAATCGGATTTGATCGAATGCGGCATTCCTTCAATTCAAACTATTCTAATTCGGCCGAATATGGTAGGGAAATGAGGAGAGCACTCTGCAAGCATATCAATGCTGTGGTTTTAATTAGTCGACTACTTGTACACTTAACACATTCTGCCGAATATGGACCTATTTGAACGAAAACTGACCTATTCGACCCAAAAAAAGCTTCAACTTAATTTTGGTTGGTCTTTTTGAATTTAAATTTTGAAGTTTTTTCAATTCGAAATTCGACCCTTGATAAATATGCCCCTAAGTGTAGCTCCCAGTTTGAGTTCAACAAAATACAGATTGTATTGAACATTACACCCTCTACTATCAATTTGAATGCACTGAGTTGCAAAATCACAAAAATCAAAGCATGACTACATACAAAGCTGATTTAAAGGAACTGTTCAGTATAGAGATGAAACTGGGTAAATAGATATGATGTGCAAAATAAAAAGGAGGGAGTAGTTTTCTGGCTATTATGTTAGGTATCCATTCACTCCTTTAAACATTTAATTTTTGGCTAACAAACAATTGAATTGAATTTTTTTTAATTTACCTAATTTCATTTATACACTGATCTGTTCCTTTAAAAATATTGATTAAAATGTTTTTCTTGCTGATGGATAAATAACCCACACAAAGCTACTAATGGTAGTTAGTAGATTACTGATAATATGGCAAGATAAATGCAAACCCCAAACTAAAATGCTGTTTTATTCAATATGATATTTACTGTACATTAGCGGTTTTCAAGTTATTGTGCCAATGATGAGGTAGTCTACTCTCCTGCAGCCAAGTCTACATTTCCCACAATGCCTTGCTGCTGTAATTCTCATTCTTTACAGGTTTTGTTAATAACAGATTATAATGCAGGTTATAACAAGGTGCAGATAGCCTTTTCTTTAGGTTTTTGGTCAGACGCCTGGGAATTATTTAAGAGGTCTGTAGAGACAATGCCAAAGATACTATGTTGGAACTTTTTCAAGTATGTCTTCTTTCCATGCCAAATAGCTTATATTCAATGTGTGTGCGTGCCTAAAATAAAATATCTAAGAGGTTCTACAGTTACTTATACAGTTTTACTGAACTACAACCCGTAGCATCTCAGCCTATCGACACAATAACCTTTCTTCTCCAGGACCTAGTGAATAATTATTGAAATGAGCAGTATCTGATGAATTGTAATTGGTTTGTTCAGTTACTCCCAATGTATTTAGCAGAGCTGTGGATTATCAGTTTGGCATAATTTCAGGCAACAAAGAAAATAATGATGGCTAAAGAGAAGAACAAGAATCTTGTTCTATGGGGGGAAATTAAGATAAATTAGACATTTCCCCACAGATAATAATGCAGCAGACAAGACCTATTTTTCATGTTAATTTGCAGCCCACTCACTGTAAATTAAGTGTTCAGAATCTATGAATGTAGCTCAGCATTTAAAGATCACATTTTGCAAAGTATGATGGTGATTTATACATGTGCTAATGACAATCATACTTTCTACATTAGATTAAAGGGATTTTATGCTGCAGTTTTTTATTTCTAAATTACACTGTTTCCACTGCAAATAATTGACTCTAATATATAAAATGTTATTCCTGAACAAACAAGTGGAATATTTTGTAGTTGTAATACTGGTGTGTGTGCAGCCATCTCAGGTCATTTGCCTGGTCATGTGCTTTCAGAAAGTGCCAGCACTTCATGATGTAACTGCTTTCAGATAAGTTATTGTTTCTCCTACTCAATGTAACTGGTGGAGTTGCAGTGGGACTTGGATATTTACTATTGAGTGCTATTCTCATATCTACCAGGGAGTTATTATCTTGTGGCAGGGAGCTGTTATTTTGTTACACTACCAGAGCTTTGTTGATAGGCTGCTGGGGGGAAAGAGAGGGGGGAGATATCACTCCAACTTGCAGTGCAGAAGTAAAGAGTGACTGAAGTTTATCAGAGCACAAGTCACATGACTGAGGGCACCTAGGAAATTAACAACAAGTCTAGCCCCGTGCCAGATTTAAAAATGAAATATAAAAATAAAATCTGTTTTCTCTTTTGAAAAATGGATTTCAGAGCAGATGACTAGGGACGGGCGAATTTGACCCGTTTTGTTTCTCCAAAAATTCGCCGCCAGCAAAATTTCGCAGACACCCATTAAAGTCCTAGGGGCGTAAAAAAATTGTAGAGTGGCGACATTTTTTTGACGCGCGTCTTTTTTATTTTGAGGCACAACGCCATACAAGTCTATGGGCGTCATTTTTTTGGCGAAACAGGGCGAAAAAATTCACCCATCCCTACAGATGACTGCTGGAGCAGCATTATTCACTTGTGCTTTTTGAAAATAACATGTTTACCTGTGACGGAAGAAAAAAGCAGGGCTAACAACTCATTTTTTGTAATAATTATATTTAAAGACAAACTGTGTGTTTGCAATCTTTTTTTCTGTGTACAAATAATGGCTTTTTATCACTTCTAGCATCTGATAAACCCCAGAGTATGGGTTAGACCAAGCCCAGGCACAATGGTGTTTCTAGCACCTGATTAACACCAACGCTAGTGCTCGCGTTTGTAGCCAAATATTGCTTCTAACTGCCATTCAGCCTTTAGAACAAGGAACTACTTACAGGTGTATGTTAATTGTCTGGGGCTTTAAAGCTTCTTGCTTGCTCACTAGAGCACCTGTGTAAAGGGTATGTGCAACATGGTCTTACTACTCACTCACACTGTTTGCTGGGGGGACATGATTTTAAATGCACTACAGATTGCTAATACAGAATACTAATAGTAGTGGGACTCACATTAAAGAGGGACCTTGAGGTAGCATGTGAGCTTATATACTTTGGCCAAAGTGTGGTAACTATAGCAACTTTGTCCATTGCCCTTATTGTTGTAAATGAGCCTTTATAATGGTCGTGGGGTGCACACTAAGACCAATATGACAAAATTCTAATAGAAAAATGTAGGCATCTTGAATTTAAAACTGAAGAGTTAATATATTGCTTAGGTGGTAAGTTGCATCAGTTTTGTTGCCCATAGAAACAAAGTAAAAGCAAATATTTTATTAGCTATTATGGATAACTGAAGTCACACAATTTAGCATCTCTATAAGTAAAACATTCCATGAAAGCTTTTCCAAGGACAGGTATAGCCATCATTTTGTGCTTTATAAAACAATCAGAGGATGCACATCTGTATTCTAGCTATGTGAAATATTTATAAGTATTATATGGTACATTATATTTATCTCTACAATCTGACCTCTTGCATCCCAAGACAAGACTGTGAACAGAGAATCGTTTTAATATTCAGCAAGTACAATATCAAAAGGGTTAAATGAGATTCATTTTTTATTCTCTGTGGGACAATTCATCAGCGCATTGAGTCTCAATGTGTGGTTGGTCCTGACAAACTGACTACTTACATCTGCTCAGTAGCCCTGTGTTTGGCACATGCTGTGCAGAGAGTCTGTTGTCTGCACTTGTCACCTTGACAAAAAGGTCCCACCAGGTTGCGGTAAGAACAGCTGTTCCCTTGCCAGGCTGGTGTCAACTAGACAAGAAATGACAGAAATGCAGGCAGAATTTTAGATTACTATATTGTAATGTAACCAGCAAGGAAAATTAGTTGCAGTTGAGGCAGTTATTAAATAAGACACAACACACACTTTTCATTAAATAAGAATGAGTTTAAATAAACACCATTCAGAATAATAATGAAGCTGTAAAATCCAATATTAAGTCAGTAGGAAAGGGTTCTGTTGGAAAATCTGTTTCTCCGTAATGAGGAGAGAACACGGGCATCTTTTAGCGATGAGCATTTCTGCCCAGTTTTGCCAAAAAGTACGGCTGAAAAATTCTTGAAATAGCACAAAAATTGCCAAACCCAGTCAATGGGTGTTCTTTTCTCTGATTTTTTTTCTCTCTCAAAATGCATTGAAGTGAATCTGTGTTTTTCCTCATCAAAAATTGTTTTGGTGAATTTGTGCCACAGTTTCGCCACGAAAAAATTCACTCATTACTGGTATCCATAATTAAAGATGAAGTAGATGTTACTGACACATCAGATGCACATAGCACAACTTTTATTCTGCTCAACTAAAATGTATGACCTTGCTGTCTAGATTCTTTAGTTTAGCCTGCCTCATTCATTTATGAGTTGAGTGAACTACACTACAGATATAGGATCTGTTATCCGGATACCTGTTATCCAGAATTACAGGAAGGTTACCTCCTTTAGACTCCATTCTAATCCAATAAACCACATTTTTAAAAATATTTTTTTTTATTGCTGTAATAATAAAACAGTAGCTTGTACTCAAACCCAACTAACATATAATAAATCTTTATTGGATGTAAAACAATCCTATTGGGTTCATGTAATGCTCACAATATATTTTAATAAACTAAAGATATGGTAATCCCATCTCTTTTCTCTTTCCCATGCTTGTACTGAAGGGCAAAATTTTTCGGCAGACATGGATTTATGTCAAAATTCCATACTTCACCATCTGCAAATATTTTTGTGACAAAATGCCAGCGTCAGACTGAACCATAAAGGCCCTCCTGGCAGCCACCAAGGCCCCCCTCCCAAGGTCCAACCCCCCATCCCTCATAGCACGCTCGCACAGATTCACGACAATCTCCTTTTCTTCTTAACTAGTGACGGGCGCCGTCGTCAAAAACGAGACGCCGGCGCCGTTTCGCAAATTTTTCGGCGAAGTGAAATTGCGCAAATACGTCCATCACTATTCTTAACAGTTGGTGGCCAATCGGAGTGTGGGCCTGGGCTGATGAGGGCCCATCAGGTTTTTTCCCCACTGTCCTGTTGGCTTAGTCCAACCCTACAAAAATAGACCCAATGTATCATTGACTTCAATGCATTTCGTGAATTATTTACCATTTCACAAATGTTCCCATGGTGTCACAAATTTTATGGCGAAACAGGACAAATTCACTCATCAGTAGTGCTTAGCTATACATTAACCTAAAAGTCAGCATTTGTGTTCTGTATGTCATGTCTTTACACAGTCACATAGATTATTATGTATGCGAACTATTCTTATATAGTGATGTGCAAATAAATTCGTCAGCCACAAATTCGCCACGAATATCCACGTTTCACTGTCGCTGAATACGGTAAAATTGCAACTCTTCAGCGAAAATTCACCGGCAAAAAGTCACTCGCATTAAAATCGCATGCATCAACACTATTCAGACACCCAATTACTTTAACCCCAGCATCAGCTTGGACTCGGGCGTCAATTTCCGATTTTCACGAAAATGTCAGATTTTTTTCATATGTTTTTCCATGAAACTTTCCGATTTCACGATTTTTCCATGAATCTTTTGCTGTTTTGGGAGAAATTCGCCCATCACTATTCATATACTTCTCAAACAGGGTGCATTTATTCATCTAGACATATATACAGTAAGATCATTCAGTAGAAAAAAAGTTGACGCTGTTATAAGTAATAGCTTTAATTATTAAACCTCGGAATAATAATATAGTAGATTTAGAGACAACCACAAACATCTGCTTTTTAATTCCCTGCTTAGGACCCTCCGATTGCTAAACTAGAATTAGAGAAAGATCTTTCACTAATTATGCCCTACAGCTCAGAAATTACCTTTTTTCTCAGTGCTGTGATTAAGCGAGTCGCTTAAAGTCTCATCTTCAATTTTAATTACATGTGTGTTCATTTGGCTGAGTTCTGGGTTGGGTAGTGGGTATTTTCTACATTTCTCATTTAATGAGGTAATGCAGAATAAAATAAATCAGAATTGAGCAAGGGCATCTCTAATACAGTTCCATTTTGTTGTTTTACATCATTTTTAATAAGTCCAAGTACTGTACAAGTTAATTGAGGCCACAGATTAAAGTTGATTATCAATCTTAAGACTTCATATAAAAGGAAACTGTTGGGAAAAAAAACTGATATGGAAATTAAACTGTGCTAATTTCCCTATGTGAATATAAGAACACATTGCAATCTTCACCCCCTCAAGCATAAAATGTGAATGCATTAAATATAAAGATGTGCTCACCTGTCACGTTGCATGGGCAATATCAAGGAAATTATACCACAGTGACTGGTAAACAACACGTGTAACTTCTTAAAATGCTTCTTCTTTGCAGATTTTATAGTATTATATTTTGGATACAGTAAGAGACGTATTTAACAGGAAAATAGAGTTGATTTGCTTGTAGAACTTATGCACTCTCAGTAATTAAAGTGAGATCAGAGGGCAGAAAAGGGCAGGTATTCACATCAGGAGGGATACACAGAACTACAGCAGATCTTTGTAACATTGCCTTAAGGAAGATACTTATATTCAGTAGATGAACTGTCATTACGCGGCACATTGAGCTAGTAAAATCTGAAAACCTTGGGGCATTCGTGGGGAAACAAAGAGTAATCCATATTGATCCTGCATGAAAGGGCATCCTGTATATTTTTTATCTGTCTGGAGTTTCAATGAGATCAGTCACATCTATAGATTATTTTGAAGACAGACAGACTAGATAGATAGATAGATAGATGATAGATATATACATGAGATCCAATTTCTATTTTTTATTAAAGCATTCATAGCTGTTGTAAGCTCATTTAAAAATCTCAGCTGTCAATCAAATATTGTCTGCCCTCTTCTATTCCTTAGGAATAGAGGTGGAGCAGACAATTACTTTCACTTTCCATTTAGCACTTTTCCATTTTCCTAGATGTCACTGCTCTCCACACATTCCCCCATTCTCTTCACTATTTAATTGTGTAACCAGTGCATGGTGATGGACATCAGGTCCCCCATTCAGGTGCACAAACAAAATTCTGAGATAATGCAAAGCTTGCCTTAATAACAGTGTCTACAAAATGGCTCCTGCCTGCTTGTTATAATTATGAATTCCCAGACTGAAGTAAAACAGATTCGTATAATTTATATAATGTGATTAAGGTTAATTTTGCTTGACTATATGAAAAAATAGGATTTTGAATAATTTTTTTGGGTGACTGGTCCCCTTTAAAAACTCTCTATCACCACCATGCGAGAGAAAGAAAGACAAATAGAAATAGAGAGAGGTTGCACAAAACCCGAACCAAACCAGTATTTTTGAAGCACCCTCTGTTTATGTTCGAGACTCACTGTAATTGTATTGTGATTGTAACTTGGCTTTATCGCTAGACTTTACTCCCCGTATTTACTCTCCACGTTAGGAGAAGATACATATGCCTGCAGCATTGTAATTACTGAGTATTCCAGAGAAACAGAATGGACGAGCTTGAGAAGCAGCAGGAGCTCTATACTATACTGTGAGGAGAACTCTCAGACATGGCAGAGTTTAAAAGGTTTCCAGCAGATCTATTGGCTCAGTTGTAAATTCAATGGACGCTCCAATCATTTTGGAAATGTAGATCTCTAAATACAGAATGTCAGCATATGATATAGTGCCTAGATTTTTTTTTTCTCAGAACTAAACTGCCCCTTCTTTATAACTTTGCAGTCATTATACCTTCTACACAGAATGAAGAGACCCACAAATTAATTAGCTTCCACCTTCCAACCACCTGGCTTCCTCCTTCTTAGCTCAGTCTAGCACAAAAACAATAGAGCACTCTTGTATAAACACCCATGGTATTCATATATGCTGCAAATGAATGGCCTGGTTTTCAGTTAGCATATCTTGTCCCAATTCCATTTTTCTGATTCCTTTTTGTCACAGTGAGTAGTTTTTGTGTTTATTATTCTGACTTTCTGTCAGTCTTGTTATTTCAAAACATCCTGCTTTTCTGTTACCATGTTCCTTTACTTACCACTATTGGTGGAACCACTGGTCTAATACTTGGTACATGTCATTTCTGTTGTGTATCTGTGTATTACTGAAGTTGCTAGTACAGGTATGGGATTGGTTATCTGGAAACCCGTTATCCAAAAAGCTCTGCATTATGGCAAGGTCATCTCCCATAGACTCCATTTTAGTCATATAATTAAAATTTGCAAAAATACGTTTATTTTTCCCTGTAATAAAACAGTACCTTGTACCTTATCCCAACTAAGATACAACTAATCCTTATTGGAGGCAAAACAATCCTATTGGGTTTATTTAATGTTTGAATTATTTTTTGGTTGACTAAGGATGGTGGCAGAAGGAGAGATTTAGTCTCCTGCAATAAATCTTCACTACTGCGGGCAACTAATCTCCCCAAAATGCCTTCCCACCGGCAAGAATGGGAATCGCCAGCTGGATGGCATAAGAGTCACTTCGGTTTTCCAAAGTCACCCAAAGTTTCCTTGTGAGGCAACTTCAATATCCAAATTACAGAACAATCTCTTATCTGTAAAGCCCCAGGTTCATTTTCTGTAAAACCCCAGGTCCCAAGCATTCTTGTCAACAGGTCCCATACATGTTTGTCTATGGTATCTGCACCAATTATCTTAGTTCTACTTAGCTACTTTTTCCCTTACTTCCCACCAACAACCAGCTTTATCTGCCTGTGCATTTGAAGATTTATTTCCCTATCTACTCTTGTCATCCTTTTCTAGTTGCTCCTGTTCTGCTGTCTGTTTGGTCTTCGTCTCATTCTGTTTGGTCTATGTGTAGCCTTGACCCCAGTCTGTCTGCATAAGCTTAGTACTTGCCTGCACCATTACAGTCTCCACTCTGTTCCCATTTAGATTAAGCTGGTTTCTGTATTGTTACTTTGTATATACATACATATAGTCTTATTTCTGTTTTAATATTTTTTATAATTTCCAGGTTTCGGCTAAATACACTTTATCAGATCTAATCAAATACATACTTTCAGAATGTCAACATAGAACAGTTTGACATACACCAGCGTCATTTTTAAGGCACGAGAGAACTAAAGAAGTTTCTGAATACAAATAGTGTTTGGCCCTCCGACTGCCAATCAGTGCCTACACGTATCGCTAGTATGGTACTACAGCCTTCTTAGTATTTGTTTCCATAACAACCATGATCTATCAAAAAGGTATACAGAACAATGCACATACGTGGCATATATGATATATAGAATAAAAGACACACTTCAAGCAGAGGTCACACAACACATTTTCTCACTGTTAATATACAGTATATAGATTATAATCGCTCTATTTTTTCACTTGAAGACGTTTCACTAGTCATCCAACTGATTTTCTCAATTCAGAATGACAAATACAAAGATCACTGTCACTGGGATCCAAACCTGCCAGGCAATAGCCTCATGGGGTTGTACTTGCAATTAAAAAAAAAAACTGCTAAACATTATATATTGGCAGTCAAGGAACACCTTTACTAAGTAACCGAATAAGTAAATGCTCCAAGCTGTCACTACCCTGTGGTCCTATTTTCAGACTTTGTTACAAAACGCCTTTAGAAAAATGACCTCACGATGAAAGTAATTCTTGAATATTTGCTCGTTAATAGTTGAAAAATAAATGAAAGAACATGTTTTTCTCACACAACATTTATTTAGCTTACAGACCTTAATAGTATATAGATTGATACATTCTCTTGAAACCATAGTTAATTTACCAACCAATGAAAAAACAAACCCCTGTGACCTTAAGCATACCAGTCACATGTCTTTCAAAGCACTTCATGCAAGATTCAAATAGCTGCTTATATTCTTGGAGGCTTTATTATTACCAGTTACAGCTTTATGTCACAGTCAGAGACAGAGATCAACAGATGAGTCATAAAAGATATACGTACTTGTTAATCAGCCACACATAATTGGAAGCATTACCACCCCCAGAACAATCTCATTCTCATTAAGAGATAATGTCAGCATGACTTGGGTAAAAAATACAAACTTTTAACCTCTTCTTTATTCAAGAGGATAATGGAAACTACATACAGATCATTGATCTACTTCCAAATGATTTCAGCAAATATTGTGGTTATAATGAATCCCTTCCATGGAAAAATGATTGCACTGTGCCAACACTGTATGGACATAAAGGACTGTAGCACCTTGTATTTAAAGTGAAGTAAAAGCTCTGTATATCCCAGAAATTCAAACAACATATTCACAAAGGTTGGAATGCCACCTTTATTTCTCCAATTTTACTTTGCTCCATTTTTAGGTCCACCTACTGCAGCAAAAGATCAATGATGTGAAGCATGAGGAGGTCAATTCTGATTGTATAATTTGGACTTCTGATAGCAAACCAGTTCTGTGTTATTAGAAAAAACACAATTAAAAAACTTTACAAGCAACCCTATAGTACTTGATCACTCTAATATCAGGGGCTGCGGGGGCTCAGAAGGTATAGGGGTCCCCATGAGGCCCAAATTAGGAACTATTTCAACATATATTGGTAAAACAAGACAACCTCTGTATATTTTGGGGGCTCTAAAATGAATTTACATATATAGTGTGTATATTTATATATATATATATATATATATATATATATATATATATATATATATATATATATATATATATATATATATATATATATATATATATATATATATATATATATATATATACACACTAGATAGATAGATAGATAGATAGATAGATAGATAGTGATGGGCAAAAATTTGCGAATTTCCCGCGAAATTTGCGAAACAGCGAAGAATTCAGGAAACTGCGCCATTTTTGGTGAAATTGCGCCGGTGTCCAAAAAAACGGACGGCGGAGTTCTTTTTTTTTGATGCCGCGAAGGCGGTTTTGCAAATTTATTCACCAGTGGTGAATCACGGGAATTCGCTGCGAATTTGCGCCTGGTGAATAAATTCGCTCATCCCTATAGATATAGATGATAGGTAACCAAAGAGTGATAAAATCAAGCCTAACCCATAAAAATCAGACAGCCAGAAGTAATGGAAATCATCACCACCCCCTCACTATGAAGTCAGTATGTCTGGAAACCTGAACAAAATCCCAGCACTGTGAAAGTGGGATGGTAATAATTGTGTATGTGTTCCATACTCTGAAGATTGTGCTGAGTAATAATGAGCAAGGACTTAGCTTTTTGTGTACTGATGCAGTTGTAATCAAAGCTAATATCTCACACTCAAATATGTGATTGACCGAATGCATGCATGATGTTCAGGCCTTGATAATAAATAGCTCAATAATACACAAATGTATGATTATGAACCATTTCCCGGTCATGATGGCACATGGAGATTTGTGTCTACATAATCACAGCTACTTAGCTGAACCCATAATGATTCGGTGCTCCAGTATTCACAAGAAATCTCCTACAAGTAATCTCCACTTCTCCTTCCTCAAAGCTACTGATTGTCTGAGTGCAATGTCTCAAGGTAGCTTGGCCATCTCCATAAGCCTAGCGGACATAGTGAAGGGGACACTCCTTGATACTGATCTGCTGCAGCCTCAATGACCCTCTTGTCATGAACTCTAAGGGGCCCATTTACTTAGCTCGAGTGAAGGAATAGAGGGAAAAAACTTTGAATTTCAAATGTTTTTTTTGGCTACTTCGACCATCGAATGGGCTACTTCGACCTTCGACTTCGAATCAAACGATTCAAACTTAAAATCGTTCGACTATTCGACCATTTGATAGTTGAAGTACTGTCTCTTTAAGAAAAAACTGTGATGCTTTTTTTGGGCGAACAAAAATCGCTCGATCGATGGATTAAAATCCTTCGATATTCGAAGTCGAAGGATTTAACTTCGACAGTCGAATATCGAGGGTTAATTAACCCTCGATATTCAAACTTGAGTAAATTTGCCCCTTAAGGTGGCTATGTACAGGCTGATATAAGCTGTTGACAGACTAAGTAGGCAGCTTATTGGGCATTGTAAGGGGCCCTCCGACGGCTTTAAGGGGTTTCTCAAAATGAGATACCTAATTCTGTAGAATAAAAATTATAAATGAAAATATTTAACAAACAGATTCACAGCACTGCTTCTGTCCCTTACATAGGTCCCCATCACAAAACATAAATCATTCCTGATTCCCATATGCTTAAATGAAGAGTTACTGGTACCGGTATGTACTTATGTACTTACAGTACTTAATGAAATTAAAAGGTCTGAGGCATTCAGAGAATCACAGTATTGAAGGTATACATTATTAAAACCTATTTACTAGGATCACAATGGCAAATTCACTAAGATTCGTAAGTGGGGCAGGTGTAACTTCGCAGCACTTCGCCACACTTCGCCAGGCGTAGTTTCGCCGGCGCTCCGCAAATTCACTAAAATCCGTAGTTGCGCTCAGGGGTAGCGTAAGGTCATGAAGTTGCGCTAGCATTGATTCACTAAGCGAAGCGAAGTTATGCTAGCGATGGTTAATTTGCATACACCACCAAATTCAAATTTCAATGGTGGAATACGTACAATCACTACAAATGCCTGGGAAACCTTCAAAACATCGAATAAAATTTTTTTTTTGCCCTACACATGTGCCCACTGTATAGTTAAGTTGCCATGAGTTAGGAAAAGTAGGGGGGAAGGAGGGGAGCCCCAAAAAATGTTTCGATCTTTTTCAGCCTATCACCCATAATATAGAAAAAACGCCAGCGTTTTTTGGGACTTAGAAAAAATTTGAACTTTTTTTGAAGCAATCCCTATCTACTCTATTGCACTTCGCCTGGTCTGAGGTAGCGAAGGAAGTCTAGCGTAATAGGTAGCGTTCAGTACAATGCGTGCGTTAGTGAATTTGCGTAGTTACGTCCGTTGCGCAAATTCGCCAGGCGTAAGGGTGCGAAGTAACACTAGCGAATTTACTCCAGCGTTCGTGAATTTGCAAAGTAACGAAAATGACCAACGCTAGCGAATTGACGCTAGCGTTAGCCGCTTCAGGGCATAGTGAATTTGTCCCAATGTGTTTTCAGTTAGCCATGTAAAAGGACTGGTCAGAATTATGGCTTTATTACACAGGTTAGGACAGCAGTACTCAAGGAACACACTCAGTCGAATTCTTACCAACCATTTTGGGGAGCAAGCAATAGAAGAGCATGACCTTTCATAGATGTTGAAAGAATAACCTTTACCTTCATAACATATGTTGCTTTGCTTCTAAGGTCTTTCTTTTCTCTCTTTCCTATACTGTTATCCTTTTACAAATGTTTGTTAAGAAAATTGCTTTTATTTATCTTTAAGTGGAGTAAACTTAAAGTGGTTGTTTGCTGTATGTTCCCATGCACTGTATGCATGGTATTTTTCTCTGTAGTAATATAGTACTTTGTAACTGATGGAACCATGAATCAATTTTGTTGGCAAATAATCCTATTGGGGATAGTTAATGCTTCAAGGAGAAGGAAAGTTATAATCACATGGTGTTGCCAAATCGTAGGCATTCTCCGGTGATTATAACCATTTACTTAATACCCTAATTTTGATGTTCCTGTTAGTAGAAAACTGCCCTAGCCCTGGGTACTTCTGTGTAAGCATCACGGGACAATCTTCTTCCTCTTCTTCCCTAATCACAACTTTAAGAAAAAAGCTGGCTTTTTCACTTTAATGCACATACATCAGCTCAGGGAAACAGAAGAAACAATAAGTGGAAGCAGAATATTGCTCCTTGGTGCTGACACAGAAGTACCCTGGTTTGGTGCAGTTTTATGCTAACAGGAACATGGTGCTAACAATAAGCACTCCCCAGTGATTTTAACTTTTCTTCTCCTTTAAATGTGTTTTTTAGGAGACTTTCAGTTTAATTGATCCAAATTACTGAAAAAAGTACATGGGTAGATTTATCATATACTTTTAGGTGCCACAGTTTGTAATGATGTGTCAACTTAAATAGATGTTATAATAATAAATGACAGCAATAATCTTCCAAGATGTATATTTTTTAGGTAATTAAGTTTACAGCCACTATGGAGGAACATGATTTCAACAGAGCAATATATATATATATATATATAACTTTTATAGAGGTGATTTACTAAGAACGCAAGTGCAATGGCATAAAGGGATATAAATGGTGCACAAATTAGAGGACAGGTAGTGAGTGGGTGAGGGGACACCTATGTACAACCCCCTGCCCTGAAGATATCGCTGATGAATTTAGGCAGTACTGAAAAATTATCTCTGAATTCAGTTTTAAATCATGCCCAATGATGTACATAGTTTTGATTACAACTTGGTTCTTGATATTCCTGACATCAGAACATTTTCTACGTATGATGCAGGTGTACTATATCTGGTCCAGCATCAATGTAAGCTGCAATTTGTCTGAAACGTTGTCGATTGTTTTGGGTCAGAGCCCATGTCTCAATAAAGGCATTTTAAAGAAAAAAAATCTGTAAATGGTGCAGTCTATGACACAAACACTAGGCCCTGGGAACATCACTTGGTTTGGGGGAATGGAATAGAAGTTCCATTAATGTCAACATTATCTGGGGAATACTGTCCCTATGCTAGTTATTGCTAAACAGTTTTGTTAAAGGGGTGGTTCAACTTTAAGTCAACTTTTAGTATGTTATAGAATGACCAATTCTAAACAACTTTTACAATTGGTCTTCCTTATTTATTTGTTATAGTTTTTTCAACTATTTGCATTTTTCTGACTTTTTCCAGCTTTCAAATGACCCCATCTAAAAAACAAAACTCTCTCATTTATTGCTATGAATGACTACTGTTTATTACTCCACTTTCTATTCAGGCTTTTCCTATTCATATCCCAGTCTCTTATTTAAATCAATGAATGGTTCCTAGGGTAATTTGGACCCAAACAACCAGATTGCTAAAATTACAAACCGGAGAGCTGCTGAATAAAAAGCCAAATAAGTGAAAAACCACAAAAAATTAAAACCAATTGCAAATCTAAATCATGCTAAATGTTAACTCAAAGGTGAACAACCCCTTTAAAGCTAATAGATCTAACATGTAATAGTGGAGGTTTTTTATACCTCATAGGACATGTATGATGATTCTGATTAAGAGCTTTTACACTGTAGCCATGTATGTGTAAACCCTAGTGGAAGTATTTCAAGCATTTTTACATTTTATAACTATCTTAGCACCTCAATTAGTACTTAAAGGGAATCTAAACCCTGCTGCACTGCTCAACCATACTTATACTACAAACGCCAGAATAGAATTTCAGTTGTTGCAGCACTACAAACTCCAGCATATTAATGGTGTTAATGTATACCGGGAGTAGTTTTTTTTTTGCACAATTAGGGTTGTATTGTGAAAACAATGTTGCTCAATTAAACATTTCCACGCCTTTCCAGAGCTACTGTCTGACTTAAAATGCAAAATAAACCTCCAATGATCCACCTGATCTATGTAAATCTGGCTCCATGTTTGAAAAATGTCAAGTTTATTCACATAAATACTTTTTGTGGTACTAACTTGAAATTTTTTTTTTTAATATAAATTATAACCATATTTTTCTGGGCATGATGTCTCGTCAGTGGCTACTGCTCTCTACTAATTCTGCAAAGTACAGTATATGCTACAAACACATGAAACTCAAAGGAATATTCTCAGGGCCGGATTTACATAGCGGGTGCCCCTAGGCCTGCTGCCGTTCATCGCCCCTGTCCCCTCCCCTTTATTTGAGCAAAATGTCATCATCGGGACTTGAGCAAAGGGAATTTGTGCATTGCAAATTGAAAAAACTATTGTATCTCCTGTGCATCCCCAGTGTTTCTGAACCAATGTGGGTGTGGTTGGGCAGCATGCCGCCCCCTAAAATCCTGCCGCCCTAGGCCCAGGTCTTGGTGGCCTTTCCACAAATCCAGGCCTGAGTATTCTGAGGGAAAATCAAAGCATCCATTGGATTTGAAGCAGTTAGCTAGTCACAGGCAGGTGTAATGTATCAGTGGTTGTGTATTGGTATCCTGCTGTGTCATAATTCCCTTTATTCAAACAGTTTCGACTTAACATTGCTATTGTTAACATTTTAAAATGCACATTATTCTGTCTTTCCCCTGCTTTTTTCATTTACCGTTTAGATCTATCAGTAGGACAGCATTAAGCGAATAAGATCCAATTCAGCTGTCCTATTGGATTCAAGAGTTGTACAGCTAAATATACACCAGTAGTTAAGTAGTATTACCGAAAGAAAGGTTGATTAACTTGCCACACTTATAGTGATTTATGATAATGGTTTATAGGGTATGCTCATTTTAGCCTTAATCTGTAAGTATGATGGGCTCAGTGGAATATATCCCTTACTAACAGATATTTAAATACTCGCTCACATGAAGTGCAGAAAACTATATTACCTAATAAAACATAAACAGGAATGGCATATAGTATTTGTATTTGAAACAACTGCTTTTATACGCTTATATACTTTATGTCTATACAAATCTATACATATATCTATGTCTATATATAGAGAGAGATATATATGACTTCTGCTCCATGGACAGCTAACTGAAGAATGTGTACTAAGAATGTATATAAAGTTAACATGTTCAATTCAGTTACTTGCCGCAAAGTGTGATAAATAGTGATGGGCGAATTTGCGCCGTTTCGCATCTCCGAAAAATTCCGGCAAAAAAATCACAAAACGGTGCCGGCATCTCGTTTTTGACGCCGGCGCCTGTTTTTCCGACGCCGGCGTCCGTTTTTTCAAAAAAAAAATTTTTACGCCGGCGAATTTTTGGCGCGAATTTTAGCGGGCGTTTCGCAAATTTATTCGCTGGCGGCAAATCGCGCAAATTCGCGCCTGGCGAATATATTCGCCCATCACTAGTGATAAAAAGCATTAGAGATGCACCAAATTCTGGACTGAGTTCAAGAATTGGGGCAAATCCAGTTCATTATTAGCAGGATTCAAATTCAGCCTGAACACAAGAGCCTGGGCAAACCAAATCTGAACCCTTATTAAAGCCATGCATATGTCAATTCCACCCATGGAGGCTCAGAGGGTTTGGATTCAGTTCAGTGGCCAAATCCATTTAGGATTCAGGAAATCGCCCAATACTTTTTAGGGTGCATCCCTAAAAAGCATAACTTTAGGCTTTAGTGGTTTTGTTTTCAGCTAAAAACACAGAACAGAAATGGTTGTCCCTTAAAATGATATTAAATCATTACTGTTCTCAATTTATTCCCTTAAGGACTAAACGTAGAAGCTCTAAGAATCATCCTGTGTGGCTTAATACAGAAGTAAAGAAGTTAATGGGAAAGAAGAGAAAGGCATTTAAAAACTACAAATCTGTAGGGACAGAGGCTGCATTTAATGAATATGAACACTGTAATAAATATTGTACATCAGCAATCCGGAAGGCTAAGAAAAGAAATGAAGAGTTAATTGCGGTGGAGGTGAAAACTAACCCTAAAAAGTTTTTTAAATATATTAATAGTAAAAAGATGCAGGTTGAGAGTGTTGCACCATAAAATAATGGTACCAGTATGGTTGTAACAGATACAGATAAGGCAAATGTGTTAAATCAGTTCTTTTCTTCAGTGTATACAATAGAGGAGTCTGGGTTCACAGGCTCACTTTATAACTGCACGAATGGTTCAGCTCAATCTAGTCAGTGGCTGATTCAAAAAGCTTTAATACAAATTAATGTAAACAAGGCTCCAGGGCCTGATGGCATACACCCCCGGGTTCTAAGAGAGCTTAGTTCAGTTTTAGACCTGCCCTTATTTCTGATTTTCTCAGATTCACTGTCATCTAGTATGGTGCCTATGGATTGGAGAAAAGCTGATGTTATTCCAATATTTAAAAAGGGATTACGATCTCAGCCTGGCAATTATAGGCCAGTAAGCTTGACATCTGTGGTGGGCAAATTATTTAAAGGCTTGTTATGGAATCACATTCAAAATTTTGTCCTAATGAATGGCATTATGAGCAACAATCGGCATGGCTTTTATGATGTGGTAAGTAAGATTCTGGACAGTGGGGGGGGCAGTAGTTGTGATCTATTTGGATTTTGCCAAAGCGTTTGATACTGTGCCCCACAAACGACTGCTTTCTAAACTAAGGTCTGTTGGGCTTAATGAAGTCGTTTGCACATGGATAGGAAACTGGCTACAGGATCGGGTACAGAGGGTGGTTGTTAATGGGACATTCTCTACTTGGAGTAAGGTTCTTAGTGGGGTCCCCCAGGGCTCAGTATTGGGTCCACTTTTATTTAACTTGTTCATTAATGACTTAGGGGAGGGTGTTGTAAGTAATGTATCAGTGTTTGCAGATGACACAAAACTATCCAGCCCAATTACTTCCATCCAGGATGTGGCATCCTTGCAACATGATCTTGACAAACTGGCAATCTGGGCAGCTAAGTGGCAAATGAGATTCAATGTTGATAAATGTAAAGTCATGCACCTGGGATGTAAGAATATTCATGCCACTTATACCCTTAATCGGACTGCACTAGGCAAATCCATTATGGAAAAGGACCTTGGAGTCCTTGTAGATGATAAACTTGGCTGTAGCAAGCAATGTCAGTCAGCAGCATCAAGGGCAAATAAGGTCTTGAGCTGTATTAAAAGGGGCATAGAGTCAAGGGAGGAGGGGGTCATTCTTCCACTGTATAGAGCATTTGTAAGGCCCCATCTAGAATATGCCGTACAGTTTTGGTCTCCATCACTCAAACAGGACATTATTGAATTAGAGAGGGTACAGAGAAGGGCAACTAAGCTGGTAAAAGGTATTGAAAATCTTAGCTATGAGGAAAGACTGGCCAAATTGGAGATGTTCACGCTGGAGAAGAGGCGCTTAAGGGGTGATATGATGACTATGTATAAATATATAAGGGGATCATATAATAATCTCTCTAATGCTTTATTTACCAGTAGGTCTTTCCAGCTGACACAAGGTCACCCATTCTCATTAGAAGAAAAGAGGTTCCGACTAAATATTCGGAAGGGTTTTTTTTACAGTGAGAGCTGTGAAGATGTGGAATTCTCTCTAGCAAGTGAGGGAATACAGGGTTATGGGAAATAACTCATAGTCCAAATTGATCCAGGGACTAGTCCGATTGCTATTTTGGAGTCAGGAAGGAAGTTTTCCCCCTCTAAGACAAATTGGAGAGGCTTCAGGTGGGGTTTTTCTGCCTTCCTCTGGATCAACTGGCAGATAGGTAGTTAATAAAAAGAAAAAAGAAAAAAAAAGGTTGAACTCGATGGACATGTGTCTTTTTTCAACCTTACTTACTATGTTACTATGTTTCCTGCATGAAGAGAAACAGATTACTAAGAGGGATAGTGAAATGTAGCATGATCAGTTTGGGAATGGTATAGTTTCTATAAACATGTTCACAATCATTCCCCTTTAAACTTGAAAGGACAAAAAAAGGGTTTATCCCTGGGGATGCCATATTGTCAGGCACTGTTCCACCATTTGGTTTTCTGTTCCAAATCTTCAGTGTAGAGTATGAGCATACTGAGTTGATCAAAAGTTTTTTTTTTCCAAAACAGGTTCTAATTTCACTCTAATTTTAGCCCAGACCGACTTCAAGAGATCCTGAGAAAAAGTAAGTAAAAAGCATTGTGGCTCTTACTAGGACAATACCCTTGGCCAACACCTTTTCAACAGAGCTACAGTCCAGAGTAAGGGATCACACAATTCCAATTAAACCGGAACTTACTATTTTTGTCCAAATTATAAATGGGTGCACATCATGTAGCCTGTTGACAAGGGCTCCACCAAGATACACAAATGTTCTTCCAATAGACAGCAGTCTAGTTTCAATAAAACTGTCTTTATTGTTTGCAGGACAGCAACATGATGCAACATTTCGAGCAGCACTCCACTCTTTGTCAACATGCTTGACAAAGAGTGGAGTGCCGCTCGAAACGTTGCATTGTGTTGGTGTCCGGCAAACAATAAACACGGTTTTATTGAAACTAGAGTGCTGTCTATCAGAGTGAGAGATCATAATCATGGGGGGTGGGGGTTAGCAGGGGCGCTCCGCCAATGAGGCGAGCTGAGCCGCTCGCCTCAAGCGGCAGCGCCAGACAGGATTCCAGGGGCGGCAAAAAGCCGCTCCTGCACCTTTAAGAGCCGAATTTCCGGTTTTTAAACCGGAAATTCGGCTGCGCTATTGCGAGAGAGCGCAATTGTGCTCTTCGCAATCGTGTTCCTGCCTCCCCTCGCCGACAGGTAAGTCGGTGCGGGGGGCGGCAATGCAGGAGGCGGCTCCTTCCCCAGAAATGGCGCTGGGGGTTAGCATAACAAATTGGTACGCCTCCCCACCATTCATTCTCCTGTTTTTTTAATAGTCTCAATGACAATCATTTATTTTCTTGCAATTTATGTATTCCTTAAAATTCACTTAAAACTAAATTTCCTTTGTTCAGTTTATTAGAATTATTCTCTGTACTGGTAGCTGGTGTAATGCTGTCTCCCTGCCCTTCCTCTTGTGCTGATTTGCCCCTATAAATCATGCTTCAGTGAAAAACCTAGTTCAATTACTTGTCCGCTATAGTGGCTCAGTCAGCTATCTAGAGTGTTCTGTGTTAAATATGTAGGTTTTTCTTCTACTCTGCTCAAAGGGCTTCTTATCCTTGGCTGCTTCACTGACCCCATCTTAGATCATTACTTATATTTCCTGTTACATGTATATGCCGTCTAACATCCAGCAAGGTGTCCTTCGACAGTGACCTTTCATGCAATAAGTGTACTCCAAATGATGAGGTATCACTTTATGATGCTTTTTGTATACACCTTTAGCTAAAGTGCAGCTTGTAACTTTTAAAGGGTCAATACATACATTTCTAAAATATTTATGGCGGAATGTACATTTAGAACTGTCACTGATTTCTAAGTTTCTAAATATACACAGAAGCAACCTTTTATTTTACATGGCACAGCAACTTCTCCTGTACAGGTATGGGATCCGTTATCTGGAAACCCGTTATCCAGAAAGCACCGAATTATGGAAATGGTGTCTCCCATAGACTCCATTATAAGCAAATAATCCAAACTTTTAAAAATGATTTCCTTTTTCTCTGTAATAATAAAACAGTACCATATACTTGATCCAAACAAAGATATAATTAATCCTTATGAGAAGTAAAACCAGCCTATTGGGTTTATTTAATGTTTACATTATTTTTTTAAGGTATGTAGATCCAAATTATGGAAAGATCCATTATCCGAAAAAACCCAGGTCCCGAGCATTCTGCATAACCACAACCAACTGCCACACCACCCTATTCATTTCAGTGGAGAAAGAATGTGGGTGTGTGCACCAAACTCTCCCATTAAGTCTATTTTATTCTTGACAGGTGAGCTTGACAGTTCCATCAGCTGGGCAGACATGTGAGATACACTCCCATAACATCTGGAAGGAGCATATAGTAACACAGGATACAGAACATATTATATTTGTATGGCATTCCATGTAATGTATCTAATGTTTGCAATGCTTCCCATCATGTGCAGAAGGTAGAGGAAAGTATAAACTACTAACAGTATCTGTGATTTTAATACAGGTGTGGAACATTTTATTCAGAATACTTGGGCTCCGGGTTTTCTAGATAATGGATATTTCTGTAATTTGGCTGTTCATATCTTAAGTCTACTATAAAATCATGTAAATATGAAATAAACCTGATTGGCTGGTTTGCTTCCAATAAGGATTAACTATATCTAAGCTTGGCTCAAGTATGATGTGCTGTTTTGTTATTACAGAGAAAAAGAAAATAATTTTTTAAAAATGTGGATTATTTGTATACAGTGGAGTCTATGGAGCTTTCTGTATAACGATTTTCTGGATAATAAATCCCATACAGTATAAATTATGCTGTACATATTAATATTCACATGAATAAAAATACTTGATAATACTTGAACCCTGATTAGGTTCTGAAAATGTGGCTTTAGAGACATCAGTACATCCATAGGAAACGAACTGACACTGTATCTAATGAAACAATATTGTGTTCACTAGAGTGCTGAAGGGAGCAACTGGTCACTCTGTAATTAGAAATGTATCAATTTAGTATCAAGCCTTTGCTCATTTCTAAAAGGCAAGCCTACCTAATAAATCAAATTAACTCAGAATTGGGGCAATGGGTTAATTGACAGTTTCAAGATTAATTACAGAACTATTACATTTAATTAAATTAATCGTGCAATACTGAAAACATTTTATTTTCTAAATTCTATTTGTAAAATTAATTAGCATGCTTAGCAGAACAAATTAACAAGCAAAGATTAACAATAGCCATACACAACAAAAGGTGCTGTCAGTACTGTTTTTTTTTTAATTAAACAGATACTATTATTTCTCTGTATTTATATAGAACAAAAACATTTACCCAGCACTTTACAGATATTATTTATCATCCACATAAGTACCTGCCTAGTGGATCTTCCATTTAAGTTCCCTATCATATTTCCCAGTCTAAAGAAACCAAAGAACCCGGTGGAAACCCATCCATTCAATACATGCAAAGCCGAAGGACCATACTGTAATAGTGCAGGCATGGAAACTGTTATCCAGAATGCTTTGTCCTTGGGTTTTCTGGTTAACAGATCTTTCCCTAATTTGGATCTTTATACCTTAAGTCTACTAGAAAATTGTGTAAAAATTAAATACACTGAATAGACTGGTTTTGCTTTCAAGGATTAATTATAACTTTGTCTATGGAAGAAGGTATTTCTGTAATGTGGAGCTTTCTGGATAACAGGTTTCCGGATAACGGATCCCATACCTGTAAAGGGATTCACGTGTAGCAGTGAGGGAACTTTTTGAGTTTTTAATTTAAATATACATACTGTAGCAATAAAAATGTAAATAATCATTAAGAGCAGATCCCTTTATGTTGTTTTTTTTGTGTAATTTTCAGGTCAGTGATTCCATAACTTTTTAAAGTTCCCTTAGCAGTTCTAGACATGCAACAGATTGAACCTTGGCCATGTCTTTGCACCCTATTTGTCTAATTAAAAATGTAGACCATATTATAATGTAGTGGCTGATTTATACAATTTTATTGTTACATACAGTAATTGACAATAATAAAAATAAAAATCAAACATACGTAAAAATAGTTTGATGCATTATAGATGCCAGTAAATTCAGTATCTGAGAATTATGCTGTAAAAATGGCCTAATATGTGGAAAATTTCTATATCCTCTTTCCTACGGGTATGCCAATTTTCAAAAATTAATATTTAAGGAGCAAAGTGGTATGCTCACAATGGTTTTTGCAGATGGCTTGGAAAAGACTTTATTTGAGTAGCAAGTCTGTTTGTCATCCATCACTTTCAGTACACAAATGATTGTTTTCTTGTTATACAAATGGAGGAAAGTAACTAGAAATATTTGCTTGTTGCCATTTGCATGCAAACACATATTTCTGGATCTAGTCCAATATGATCCTGTTTTGAAAATTTGCTCAAATAGAAGCTTTATTCTTAGTACACATTCTGCATTCCCTCAAACAGACTGAGACCCTGGCTACATTTTGCCTCATTAATCTGATACTTTTTTTTTTGTTTTGTTAATAAAAACACATTTGATCAATAAAGTAACAAACATTTTGCAAGATTCAATTTGTATTCCATTTGTTTTGTGTGCACACTACATCTGGTTCAATATTGCATATTTATGGACAAGCAATCCCTGTTTTGTTGAAAGCATAGGCCATTTTTAGTGGCTTAAGGCACAAGAAGTCTAAGAAGAATAATGGGTTGAGTGCAGAGGACCTTTTGTATTTGTTTGTATGAATTTGTAATGACGGCCTCATTGCACCCCCACTTAATAGTTTAAAATTAGTAGTGTGCTTACAACTTTTCATTTTTTGTTATAGAATATCTGGTTCATACCATTAACGTGAAAGTACTTTATTTACATATATAGTAATTTGCAAGTTCATGTTTGCTTGATTCCAATTGGGCTGTGGAAGTACCTGCTGAATAATATATACGTGTATGATGAATATACAGTATATGTGTATTTACTAATGATGGGCGAATTTATTCGGCAGTCAATAATTTGCGGAAAAAATAAATTTGCAAAACGGACGCAAAAATTCACCAGCGTAAAAAAAAAATGGACACCGGCGTCAAAAAAGAGATGGCGTTCAGCGAATTTGCACCGGTGTCAAAAAGACGGACTCCGGCGTCAAAAACGGAAGGCGGTGCCAAAAATGAGATGGCTGCGCCGTTTCACAAATTTTTTTTGTGAAGCGAAATGCCCCAAATTCGCCCATTACTAGTATTTACTACGGATGTCCAGCTTAGTTAAGAATTTCTGGGGTGGATGGGCAGAAGGGAGTATGGCTGTGGAAGATATGGAATGAATTACTCCAAAGACTGGGAGGTCCATTTATGATTGTCCAAACTTTTGTTCTCAGGCAATCATGTTCTGTCTGAACAGGCTTTTGTAATATTGCAATCTATTTAAGCTACATCAAAGTCTTTGACTTAGTTGGCAAGTTTAAATATATTGCAATATATGGACAAACAATCCCTGTTTTGTTTAAAGGGTAAGGCGTTTTTAGTAGATTAAAGGGGTTGTTCACCTTCCAAACACTTTTTTGAATTCAGTTGTTTTTAGATTGTTCCCCAGAAATAAAGACTTTTTTCAATTACTTTCCATTATTTATTTTTTACGTTTTTTCCAAAATCTAAGTTTAAAGGTGAATGTTCGTGTCTCTGGTGTTTCAATCTGACAGCTCAGTAAATCAGGTGCAGACTCTAAACTGTTACAATTTTGCAACATTTAGTTGATACATTTCTCAGCAGCATCTCTGGAGTATTAGCAACAATTGTATCAATTCTAACAGCTGCCTATAATGAAACCCAGAGATTCTGCTCAGCAGGGACAAAGATAAGAAATGTATCAACTAAATGTATCAGTTTAGAACAGTTTACAGGGTCGGCTATTCCCCCTCCCAGAGCTGCTTTAGAAGGAGAAAAATGACACTTTACACTTCAATTTTAGAAAAACCGTCACACATAGAAAATAGAAAGTCATTGGAAAAAGTCGTTATTTCTGGTGATCTATGTGAAACCAACTAGTTGTTTGAAGGTGAACCACCCCTTTAAGGCACAAAATGTCTCAATGTCCTTAATATATTGATAATCGGTTAAGTGCAGAGGACTCTTGTATTTGTAAATTTTGTGGTCACAACCTCATTGCACCCCCGCTTAATGTGGTTAAAAATTAGTGGTTAGCACTATTCGACAGGCGAATTTATTCAACAGGCATTGATTCACAGTGAATTTCCACGCTTCGATGTCCGCAAATGTTTTCGTGAAACTGCAGCAAAAATTCACTGCGACAAAAAGAATTGTAGGCCAGTGTTACAGAGGGTTTTGATTCAAATTATTCACTTAAACATGATGAAACTGTAACCACATAGTAACATAGTATGTTAGGTTGAAAAAGACACACGTCCATCAAGTTCAACCTTTGAACTCTATTTTAACCTGCCTAACTGCCAGTTGATGCAGAGGAAGGCAAAACACCCCATCTGAAGCCTCTCCAATTTGCCTCAGAGGGGGAAACAATTCCTTCCTTACTCCAAAATGGCAATCGGACTAGTCCCTGGATCAACTTGTACTATGAGCTATCTCCCATAACCCTGTATTCTCTCACTTGCTAAAAAGCCAGCCGACCCCTTCTAAAAGCTATCTAATGTATCAGCCTGCACAACTGATTCAGGGAGAGAATTCCACATCTTCACACCTGTAAAAAAAACCCCTTCTGAATATTTAAGTGGAACCTCTTTTCTTCTAATCGGAATGGGTGACCTCGTGTCAGCTGGAAAGACCTACTGGTAAATAAAGCATTAGAGATGCCATTCTCTGGACCTTCACTATCAATATATCATCTCATACTGTAGTAAAGTTGTGAGAAAGAAGCATCAATCAAAAAGGGATACCTAGTACTCTTAGTTGTCTAATGTGGTCATGGTAATGTTAGTTCTTCAGTCTGTCTTACTACCTGTCATGTGAGCTTTCTTGGTTGAAATCATAAAGGAGATCCCTAACCCTGTGTTGGTAAAGGTCAGTGAGACCCATTTAGAAAATATTTGCCAGTTATCTACATTTTGTATGAGGACCTGATATTTCTATTAGTCTTCTGCTGAAGCACAGATGTAATTTGGCTCCATATTGAAACACTTTGGAGGCCCTTAACAAGGTATGTTTTTAAAGGGATCTTTGTTTACTATTAATAGCATCTGTATATGGGTATCAAAGGGCTTCACCAGCTAATATTTCAATTCTTGTGAATTAGCCAATAATACATTTACCATGGTCCCTACTGTTTTTTGAGACTTTTAGATAGCGATATAACGCCACATAAATCAGGTACACATTCCATCATGGCTTAATTTATGGTCTTGAATTAGTCTAAAGCTTTATCAATCAAATGTTTCTCTTTTGTTATAAATATATGCATGTTGATTATAAAGCATTCATACCACCAGAGGCAATACTATCTGTTTCTACGATAGTTGTTTTATACAACTGCATTTGATACAATATAATAATGTATCTGAAGTTTATCCTATATGTATATAAGCAAGCAGGTAATCAGGAAAATTCAATGTTTTGTTTAAAGGGATACTGTCATGGGAAAAAACATTTTTTTCAAAATGAGTCAGTTAAAAGTGCTGCTCCAGCAGAATTCTTCACTGAAATCCATTTCTCAAAAGAGCAAACAGATTTTTTGATATTCAATTTTGAAATCTGACATGGGGCTAGACATATTGTAAATTTCCCAGCTGCCCCTGGTCATGTGACTTGTGCTCTGATAAACTTAAATCACACTTCTGTACTGCAAGTTGGAGTGATATCACCCCCTCCCTTTCCACCCCCCAGCAGCCAAACAAAAGAACAATGGGAAGGTAACCAGATAACAGCTCCTTAACAGAAGATAACATCTGCCTGGTAGATGTAAGAACAACACTCAAGAGTAAAAACCCATGTCCCACCGAGACTCCTTCAGTTACATTGAGAAGGAAAAACAGCAGCCTGCTGCAGGCACAAGTCACATGACCAGGGGCAGCTGGGAAATTGACAAAATGTCTAGCCCCATGTCAGATTTCAAAATTGAATATAAAAAAATCTGTTTGCTCTTTTGAGAAATGGATTTCAGTGCAGAATTCTGCTGGAGTAGCACTATTAACTGATTCATTTAGAAAAAAACATGTTTTCCGATGACAGTATCCCTTTAAGCTCTACAGCAGTTCTATCACAGGATCCGATTACCCAGTTTGCCAAGTTTAAATGTGTCTTCAGACCACTAAGATAATAAGCAGCAATATAGATGTAGTTATGGACCTATCTTATCAACCACCCTAGTAGCAAAGTAATAGTGCAGTCAATGCACAGGATGTGGTCCTAGAGATCTACAGTAGATAGGAAACTGACTTTTAAAACGTTCCTCTGGGTGCACCATCAATACATAGGGATGTCGCGGACTGTTCTGCGGCGAACTTGTTCGCGCGAACATCGGCTGTTCGCGTCCGCCGCAAGTTCGCGAACGTCGCGCGACGTTCGCCAATAGGCGTTCGCGTCAAAATCGTTCGACCATTCGGTCGCTAAAATCGAACGATTTTCGTTCGATTCGAACGAAAATCGTTCGATCGAACGATTAAAATCCTTCGATCGTTCGAATCTAACGATTTTCGGATGTTCGAAGTTCGCGAACTGTTCGCGAACTGTTCGCATTTTTTGCCGGTGTTCGCGAACGGCGTTCGCGAACACATTATCGGCGGTTCGCTACATCCCTATCAATACATGGTTTTTAATCTCACAACTGCACAGGTAGTGTCAGGAAATCTGGTTCAGCAAGGGTAGGGGTTAATTACTTGATCAGACTTCGCTTCGGTTCCTAGAGGAGACCTTATATGGACCTACAGTTTATAGCCTGAGCAATAAGGTTTCCTTGCTGTAGTGGCTGTAGTGGAATAACAGAAGGTAGTTCCATCGGTTTTAGCCTGGATAGGGGTTAACAATCTATTGCTACTGAACAATCAGTTGTTGTCAGAGATTATTTAGGGGAACACCTACAGTATCTGCAAGCTGATTTCATGGAGAGAGTTATGGTGGACACTTGGCAGGCATTTGTGAATTTGTCCTCCTTTTTTTTTTTTTTGTGGTTTTTGAATTATTCCATTTTTATATTCAGCAGCTCTCCAGTATGGACTTTAAACAGATATGTGGTTGCTAGTGTCCAGTTTATCCTAGCAACCTCACAGTGGTTTGAATAAAGCATTAACAAATGAAAAGAAGATAGCCTGAATAGAAAAAAAATCATAGAACAGACAATACAATTGTACTTGCACAGTTTTTTAGTGGTGGGTTCAGTGGTGCCCCATTTGAAAATAAAAAATAAGAACCAACTTAAAAACTGTGCAAGTACAATTGGAACTGGGAACTCTATAAATTACTTAAAGGTAGACTACCATTTTTTTGCAAAAATGAAAAAACACCAGTTTATTGTTAAAGGTGATTGAAAAGATTTGAAGAGTTGTTTAATTTATTGGTAAGATTTACAAAATGTCCTGAGAAACAATGATTTGATTTTGGTCTTTTTGTTTTTTTTTTGATTCCTGCACACAATACCAATCTCTTGAAATAACCTACTGGTACAATTTTTTTGCAAAGACAACTTCAACATAACATATTGAGGTTGTCTCAATAGATAAAATCTACAAACAAATATTTTCTTCATGTTCCGTTTTCTTTCCACATCCTTTAGAAGCCAATAATTATTTCCTAAGGCTGCAATTTGCTTATGTAAAAGTTGTTTCTTTACTCAAATTGTGCTGCAGACATATTTTTGATATTCCTGCCTTCAAGTGCACTGGCCTATATGTGTCCCTCTGCATTACTGCACATAGTTAAAAACACAATGTAATTAGCTGATCAAAAGATTACATAAACCAAAGGACATTATTTTATGTGTAGCTTGCAGCTGTTTTGCTCTACTAAATTCAACAATCTTTCCACTTTGGATAATTTACTCTACATGTTGGAATAAAAATAAACAAGTATGGTCCTTTTTAGGCCAAGGGCTCTAATAGAATATTATCTCTTCAAGTGATTATTTTATTTTACAATGCAGTGTCTTTGAAAGTATCAAGGGTAATGAGCTACAGAGGAGAAAATGCTAACTTTAAAAGATGTGCACGTATAGACAATTTTATTACAGTATTGCCTTGTATTTTGAAGGGAATGGACTCAAGTAGAAATAAGCAAATTTTGTTCTGTTAGCCCAATCTTTTAATGGTTAATGTAATAACTGGTGCAAATGTTGGTACATTTCAAGTAACCCATAAGCAACCATAATCTACTATTTTAAAGCAAATGTTTGTTTGCTATGCAATTGTTTGTTGTTATGGGGTTTGCTCCTGACCTGAATGGCCACCCCCATAACTCCATAAAAATATATATTGCAGTATACATTCACAATGTATCTCAATCCAAAACCAAGGGTATTAATAATGAGTTTGGTCCTTTCTTTGCTTCTAAAACTGCCTTCACCCTCCAGTCTTCTAGTCCTCACTACTGAAACAATTAGTGGAATTTTTCATTTGCACCAACATAAGAATTCGGACACTGATGTTTAGATTAGAGTCTGGCTTGATTGCACAGTAACATAGTAAGATAGGCTGAAAATAAAGACACACATCCATCAGGTTCAACCTTTTAAGTCTATATAAGACCTGCCTAACTGCTGATCCAGAGGGAAGCAAAAAAAAACTCTTCTGAAGACTTTCTAATTTGCCTCAGTGGGGAAAAAATCTTTCCCGATGACAATCATACCAGTCCCTGTATCAACTTGTACTAAGTGCTATTTTCCATAACCCTTTATTTTCTCACTTACGAAAAAGCCAATTGCAAATTATACATAAAATCCAAATTATTTTATTTATTAAAACATCCATACCTGTTATAAAGGCATTTAAAAATATGAGCTGTCAGTCATAGATTGCCTGCCCTGCCTCTATGCTTCAGGCATAGTGGTGGGGCAGTCAATTACTTTTACTTTACATTCAGCACTTTCTAGATGTCACTGCTCTACTCACTTTCCCTCTCCCTCCTCATGGTCTATAATTTTGTAGCTTGTACATGAACATTAGGCCCCCCCATTCTGGTAAACACCAGAAAGATTTTGGGGTGATACAAAACTTTGTGGAAAGTTGTCTAAATGTACTCGCACACCCTGGCCTTCACAGGAAACAATTCCCTGGTGCACAGCAATGGAGGAATCGACTACCTCACTTCCCAACGGATGCAAGAAAATCACTGGCACTGGCATGCTGCAATAAAATTCAAGCAAGGTTTATCCTGCCAGCACTACCCATGTACCAGGGATTTTCTTGCATCCATGATACAAAACTTGCTTTAAAAATAGAGTCCACAAAAGAGCACTTGCCTGCTTTCTATGATTGTGAACTAGAAGACTGAAAGAAACACAATGTAAATAATTTATATAGTTTAAGTAAAGTTTATTTTGCTCCTCTTTAAAGCAATCTAATGTATCAGCGTTTATGACTGATTCAGGGAGACAATTCCACAATTCCACAATTCACCACTCTTCTCTAGCGTGAACAACCCCAATTTGGCCAGTCTTTCTTCCAATTCATCCAACTGGTTTTAAGTTGGGATGAGACCAGGGCATTGCTCCAGTCAGTTCTTCCAGTTCTTCCAGTCCCTTCTCTGTAAACTAACTCTGTATGGACTTTACTTTGTCTCAAACTGTTGTCATAGGGCTGAACTACACGGTGTGGCTTGTTCTGATCCGACACGATGAGAGGAAGCGGATGCAACAAGCCGGATGCGCGGAATATAATGTAAGTAATAGGAATGTCAGACCTACAGGCTGCGTGCATACAACACAACACGACTGTCGGATGCAAACGCTGCACGTTGCTCCTTCATCTGACAGTCGTGTTGCGTTGGATGCATGCAGCTTGTAGGTCCGACATTCCTAGTACTTACATTATATTCGTCGCATCTGTCTCGTCGCATCCGTTTCGTTGCATCCGCTTCTTCTCATTGCATCGGATCCGCACCGCGTGGTTCAGCCCTTAAACAAGGAAGCACAGAAATGTAAAGAATGTCATTCTATGATGTAGCGGCAGCTGTGGCTTAAACAGGCAGTTCACATAATAAAAAAAGGATGTGCAGATTATTTGCCCATATAGTGTATAAAGGAAGCCACATAAAGAACTTTACAAAGTTCAATATGCAGGTAGTGGATCAGCAGCAGGATTTTTGCACTGAAATAAGTGCAAATCTGTATACAAAATATCAGAGGTTCCTGTATCCTTGCAGCTTCCAACTGTTTTGTTTCTGGAAGTATGTTAGCCCCTCTCTATTACTGAAGGTAAAATTGGAGGGAATGTCAAGTCAACTTAACATGACTTGGTGCTCCCAGAACAGAACAATGGCTGTTTGTTTTGGTAATGCCATTGTGATAAGGGATGCACCGAATCCAGGATTCGGTTTGGGATTCGGCCAGGATTCAGCCCTTTTCAGCAGGATTTGGCCGAACACTCATGCCTAATTTGCATATGCAAATTTTGTAACAAAACAAGGAAGTAAAAAATGTTTTTCCCACTTTTCCCTTTCTGTTCCTAATTTGTTCCTAATTTGCATATGGAAATTAATATTCAGATTCTTTTCTGTATTCGGACAAATCTTTCAAGAAGGATTCAGGGATTTGGCCAGAATCCCAAATAGTGGATTCGGTGCATCCCTAATTGTAATAGAGTGCCTAGAAACCGCATAGGAGTTTTTTTGAATTTTGAAAGTTGAATAAAAAAAGACTAACTGAAATATATTTTAAAAAATCAAAGTTTTTTCTGCAGGTGAATGGGCTGTATTCGAATCGTTTGTACCAAAGTAAGATTGTATTCGATCGAATTCAATACGAAGTATTTTCAAAAAAAAACTTTGATTTTTCAAAGTCCACCAATTGACTCAAATAAATTCTAGGAGGTCCCCCATAGGCTAAAACAGAAATTCGGCAGGTTTTAGATGGCGAATGGTTTAAAGAGACAGTACATGATAAATTTCGATATTTGAATTTTTGAATTTGTTTCTAATTCGATTCGAATGGTTTTTCAATTTCAATTCGAATTTGGACTATTCCCTAGTCGAAGTACACAAAAATAGTTCGAAATTCACAATTTTTGTACTGCGGGTTTTCAATTCATCCCATGATAAATATGCCTCTATATGTTGTTGAATATTCTCAGCTCAGGAGACATAGAATCAGAGCAGACTTGACTTTACTGATGCATCTGGTGCTCATACATTGAGTATGATTTTATTTATTTTTAGTTATTTAAGCCTTTTCCATCAGGATCCCTTTGGCAATAGAGAGATGATATTTCTTAATCAGTAGCTAAAATGAAGACTTGGGGGCACATTTACCTAGGGTCGAATATCAAGGTTTAATTAACCCTCGATATTCGACCGTCGAAGTAAAATACTTCGACTTCGAATATCGAAGTCGAAGGATTTTGCGATATTCCTACGATCGAACGATCGAAGGAATAATCGTTCGATCGAACGATTAAATCCTTCGAATCGAATAATTCGAAGGATTTTAATCCATCGATCGAAGGATATTCCTTTGATCAGGAAATTGTTAGGAAGCCTATGGGGAACTTCCCCATAGACTAACATTGGCCTCGGTAGGTTTTAGGTGGCGAACTAGGGGGTCGAAGAAATTTTTAAAGAGACAGTACTTCAACTATCGAATGGTTGAATAGTCGAGCTATTTTTAGTTCGAATCATTCGATTAAATCCTTTGAATCGAACGATTCAAAGGATTTTAATCCATCGATCGAAGGATATGCCTTCGATCAGGAAATTGTTAGGAAGCCTATGGGGACCTTCCCCATAGGCTAACATTGGCCTTGGTAGGTTTTAGGTGGCGAACTATGGGGTCGAAGAAATTTTTAAAGAGACAGTACTTCGACTACCGAATGGTCGAATAGTCGAACGATTTTTAGTTTGAATCATTCGATTCGAAGTCGAAGGTTGTAGTCGAATGGTCGAAGTAGTCCATTCAATAGTCGAAGTAGCCATATTCGACCATTCGAAATTCGAACTTTTTTTCCTCTATTCCTTCACTCGAACTAAGTAAATGGGCCCCTAGGTATCAAACTGGGAGAGGAAAAAATATTGCTTCTAGTTGCTGTTTTTAGAACACAGTGGGGCTCATTTATAAACTTTGCGCATGGCAGATTGGTTTGCACAGTGAATATATTTGCCCTGCACATTGTTATATTTATAAAGCTGAATGAGAATCTGTAAACAGAATTGTGAATTTTTTTTCACACTGCCAATGTCTATATGAGCTTTTTATATATGGCAAAGATCTCAAATTGCGAATATTATGTGCATACTCTGTGTTTGAATTACGCCACAATTTTGGTGGAGGAGAAAATATTTGCAAAACAGTTTCACTAATTGCGAATTTAAGTTGCTGTCAACGCTATTTTCGTGCACAACAACCTCGCACAGTGGGCGCACTCATGCAAACTAAATTTATTCTCAATGCGAATTCGCAAAAAAACGGAAAGACAGCACAGCAGTGCAACATTTTAGCGTTCAGGAAAAAAACATGGGCAATAAAACGATTTGCGAATAAATATGCGATGTGTGAACTTTATAAATGACCCCCAGTATTTCAGTCAGCAACAAATGAGGAAACATTTTTTAATCAAATTCATGTTAACTGCTGTGCCTTATAACCATTTCTGTGCTGGGGAAGTCAATACATTTTTCTATGCCAAATGTTGCCATGATGTGGTGTGTACAGTATAAAGAGGCGATTGAAAATATAGAATCTACAGTGCCGACACTATTGTCTTTTTTTTTTTAAAGGCAAATTTTATTGTTTTAACAACCAATCAATCCAAAACAACAAATACTATATCTATTTTAGTTTTGGACACTATTGCCTTTTAATATATTTAATAAACCCTGTTAAGTGGTTTTGTTGGTAGAAGCCTTCCGAACACCTGCCTATGTACAACTATACAGAAGAACAAAAATACATACAGTACCTGTATTTGTACACAGATTAGTTATAAAATTCTGCATTGCTTTTATCTGTTTGCTAATTCCAAGGCACTTGTTTAAGAGAGAAACTGCTCATTTGCTTTAAATGCCTCTTCATAAAAACCATCATTAACAGTACAGGTATACAGATACATTTGTTCACAATGCAATCTTAAATCAAGTTAACATTAGACACAGCAAGCTGCATGATTAAAAACATGCATTTTTCTACCCATGATACGCAAAAATGTAAATAAGATTTTAAGCAGAAAATAGCAGTACTACAATAGCAAGGCTATGCTGTCTCAGGCCCAGAATGGCCATTTTATTAACCAGATGAATTCTATTAAGAGTAAGTTTACAGACTTACAAACTTAATCACAAAAATGACAGACATATTCAGAAATGAATGCAGAAGCCTCCCAGCTAGTTGTCTACTCTTTATTGTTGAAACACAGCTGCAGCTCCGCTTCATTTTCTGCTGTTCTCATCATTTGGGTGAAAACCCAAAAACATAACAGTAGAGAGGTAGTCATGACCAGTGTCGGACTGGCCCACGGGGATACCAGGAAAACTCCCGGTGGGCCCAGGTGTCAGTGGACCCTCATGCTGATAAACATTTGGCTTATTTCATGGCCATTCCCTGTTTCTATGAGAACAAAGAGGCTAAATAGATGAAATAATAGGTTACAGTATGTATAACTAAAGAGACTAGGAGAATAGAGGTTGAGTGAGGAGTGTAAGAATAATATTACTGAGAATAGGCCCTGGTCTAAATTTTCTTGGTGGGCCCCTTGTCTAAGGTTTTTGGGTGGGCCCTTGGTGTCCCAGTCCGACACTGGTCATGACAATTATGTTCTTCTTTGCAAGGTTGAATATCAGGAATGGTCTGCATGTCTGTGATGTCTATAGCTCTTCCATTCATCTCTTTTTTTTAGATCACATTTTTTATCTTTCCCCATCTAACACTACATAGCGGACAAAGCTGAAAAGTGCAAAAAAATGGCCAAAATTCACTTTGATTTTTGTACCGTATTGCAGTCAAATTTGCTTGAGACTTGAGACTGTTGCATAGAGGAGTGGCATCTTACTGAATGCCTCAATCTTGCATGTCATTTAGAACTTGCAAGCTGGGGGCCACCTAACACCAGGGTTATGCAAGGCACTAGGGAACCCTTGTACTTAAATCCTATTTATGACAGTCCTTAAAGGAAAACTATACCCCCCGAACAATGTAGGTCTCTACAAAAAGATATTGCATAAAACAGCTCATATGTAAAACCCTGCTTCCAGTAAATAAACCATTTTCATAATAATATACTTTTTTAGTAGTCTGTGCCATTGGGTAATCCTAAATAGAAAATTTCCACTTTAAAAAATAAGGGCCGCCTCCTGGGATTCACGATGCATTCAAGCAAGCTATACATGTTAGGTCACATGAGCCAATTAAAAGACAGAGTTTGCTTCCACACTTCTTCCTGTTACAGTTAAAGTTGTAGTATTTCTGGTCAGGTGATCTCTGAGGCAGCACACAGACCATCACGAATTGATGGTTCAAGGCAAGAGATGTAAAAGCACAATATTTACTTGAATATATATACCAGTTTTTATATATATATATATATATATATATATATATATATATATATATATATATAGCTATATATAGATATATATATATATTATATTATTATTAATAATTATTATTATATGATATAATTATTATTATATTAATTAATATGTAACTTAATATAATATAAACTCTGTTGCTTAAATATGCATTTTGAGGGTATAGTTTTCATTTAAAGGGAGTCATCATTTTTATGGTATAGTTTTGTATTACTAAAGTACACTGTGCACAATGCAAGCAATTCATTCTACCATTTAGTTATATTCTTGAACCAATGTGTATTTTGTTTAGTTGTAATATTGGTGTGTGGACAGCCATCTCAGGTTATTTTGCGTGAGCCTGTGCTTTCAGAAAGAGCCAGCACTTCACTAATGAATTGCTTTCAGACAGGCTATTTTTTCTCCTACTTAATGTAACTCAAGGGGGGAAATTTACTAAAAGGCAAAATGGCTAACGCTGGCGAAAATTTGCCAGTGTAACGTCATTTTGGCACTTCACCAATTTACTAATGGAAGCTGGCGTAAATGCGCTGGAGTAATTTCGCCAATGAGACAGACTCTGGTGCAACTTTGCACACCTCTATCGCCAGACTTGCCTGCGCCACCTCAGACCAGGCGAAGTGCAATAGAGTAGATAGAAGTTCCTCAAAAAAAAGTTGAACATTTTTCTAAGTCACAAAAAACGCTGGCGTTTTTTCCTATTTAAGGGGTGATAGACTAAAAAAGATCGGGCATTATAACAACTTTATATAATTTTGTTAAGGTTCCCTGGCCTTGTGTAGTGTAATTCAGCGTTCAGTACCCTGTGCGCAACTTCGGATCTTCATGAATTAGCGTTGTCCAGGCGAATTTACGCCTGGCGAAGTGGTACGATGTGCGCGAAGCCAGCGCTGGCGAATTTTCTCCGGTCAGGGAATTTGCCCCCAGGAGACACAACCGCTTAGCTAGACTTGAATTTTAACTATTGAGTGCTATTCTCATATCTACCACTAAGTGGGGCATGGGAGCAATACAACTGCCAGGGAACACTGCAGCTGCCAGGTTGTTATCTGGCTACCTTCCCATTGTTCTGCTGATGGGGTTCTAGGGGAGGTGCTTTATATTACTCCAACTGCAGCAATAAAAAGTAACTGCAGTTTATCATAGCACAAGTCACATGACTGAGGGCACCTGAGAAACTAAGAACATGTCTAGCCCCATGTGAAATTTCATAACTAGAAAAATGTTTTGAAAAATGGATTCTTCTGGTGGAGTGCTATTAAAGGATGCATTTTGTAAAAAAAAAATGTATAGGGCTATACCCTACATATTTTAACTCATAAAAATCCATAAGACTATACGTGCAACGAAGACTATTGAACAAAAAAATAAGTACTTTAGGGTATTCTATTTATTACTATTTCTATATACTGACAATAGACATTGGGTCTTACGTGAGCTAAATGAACCAAAGTAGAAGTGGTAGAGTTTTGTATAATACATATGTTATGATGTGATATATTGTATAAGAGGGTTGTCATGCATAGCAAAAGGCCAAGATTTTGGCCCTTAATTAACCAGGCAGTAGATACTGATTCTATATTTATGCTATAAAAACTCTAACAGTTAGTTGCATTTTGTTCTACTATGTCAAAAAGTACCTTATGCATTACTGCTAGTGATGGGCGAAACGGCAAAAGATTCCCAATTTTGACGCCGGCGTTAAAGTCAATGGGAGGTACAATTAGTGATGATGTGCGGCAATTTTGACACAAGCGACTTTTCTAATGCTCATCCAAAATTCTTTGACGCCGCCGAATTTTTAAGGGAGATTCACAAATTTATTCGCACGGAACTTTGTCACGAATTTGCGCCTGCCAAATTTATTCGCCCATCACTAATTACTGCTATTTCAAAAGAAGTTTGGATAAACAGTTACAGCATGTGCATTTGTGTGTGAGCGCACTTCTGTTAATTCATTAAAATATGACTGTGTATAGAATATTGATGCCGTGTTGGAAGGAAATCTCTCAGCAAATACTTGCCATCCACTAACACTGAGCACTTCAACCAGACCAGCAGCTGTGGTGTTACAGAGTAATTATTATAAAGCAGAGCGTTTGTACTTTCCAGCAGTACTGGTGAAATGTAAGCCACAATGAAAATAGAGTGATGAGAGAACAGTTGCAATCAGTATTGTTGGCACAAGGGCACAATTTATCGTCCAAATTTTAACATGTCCATTAGTTTAGTAATTACCTAACGAGATCTGAAGCTGACAGATCAGAGCCAGAACAAGAGGCCACAGGGCAGGCTATGTCAGTGCCAGAGGAACTGAGGCATTATACTTGGCCAAGCTATTCCCATGTGGCTATTTTCAAGAAAAATGAGCAATAGAAATGTTGCAGCTGCAGGGGAAACTAGTCTCTTGGGATTGCAAGTACATACCAAGTGTGTTCCTGATGAGCCATGCAGTGCTTGTTCTATAGATTTAGATGTAATTTTCTGGTATTCTAGCGGAAACAAAAACAGTTGGTAGCTACTGTGCAAAATAATATTTTTCTATTCTATGAATCTGCAAGCATACACTGCAAAAGCATATATCACATTTGTAACAGTAAGCTCAATCGGAATGGAATGTCATAGTGATATAAGTTTCACTGATGATCATTTGGCACAAAAATAAAAACATTTTAGTACAGGTATGGGACCTGTTATCCAGAATGCTCGGGGCCTGGGGTTTTCCGGATAACGGATCTTTCCGTAATTTGGGTCTTCATGCATTAACTCTACTAGAAATTCATTTAAACATTAAATAAACCCAATAGGCTGGGATTGATTCGAATAAGGATTATTTATATCTTAGTTGGGATCAAGTACAAGTTACTGTTTTGTTCTTACAGAGAAAAAGGAAATCATTTTTAAAAATTTAGATTATTTGGATAAAATGGAGTCTATGGGAGACAGCCATTCCGTAATTCGGAGCTTTCTGGATATCGGATATCGGATTCCGGATAAGGGATCCTATACCTGTACAAGGCAAGAGGTCACTTAAAATAATCAGAAATAGTCCACTCTTTCCCCCATATGTAATATTTGGCGTTATCGCAGCATGCAATCGCACTTTTGCGAGTATATTTGCGCTAAGCGGAATGCAATATTTTTCACACAGATATATTACATAAGCACAAAACAGTAGCAAACGCAAAAATAAGATGAGTCACAATGAAAGATGTTTTCACTGGAAAAAAACTAATAACCATATACCTTTACCACATATAAAAAAAAAATGCTGACATATATCTTTACCACATATAACTTGACCACATTTTTAAATTACATGAAGAATAGCGAAAAAACGTACGCAATGCGAACGGTGGAATTGCTCCACGAATATCTTTCTGCAAAAGTTGTACATACACCTTCTTCTCACAACACTGATAGCAAAGTCACGGGAACACAATTACATTGCGATTAGATTGCGAATAACATTTGCACTGAACAGCGACTACACACATGACTCGTTAAAAAACCGAGCGCAATATAAGCAATTTGCGATAAGAAGTTTTATTACATTGATAGTGCAACAGCGCAATAGAGCGCAATATCAAAAGTTCGCAAAGTGGAGGGAAACGGCAGAAACAGTCGCAAATGTAGCAGAACAGTCGCAAAGCGAATTATTACATACCCACTCTCGCGCGCAAACTACTCGCAATTTGCTTTGCAAACAGTTTATTCGATTGCGCGTGATATTACATTCCCCCGTTTGTGTTTGGCTTGAAACTCTATTTAAAAGAACAAAAAATACAGTCCAAAAAAGTAATATTTGTGTTCTCAGAACTTTAAAAATGAGCACAATAAGAAAATGTGTGAAAAGTGGACACATTGATCTTTTAATTGGTTGCAGCTTCGTTGGATTTAAGAATGCTTTTAGTTTTGCTAAACTTGACCAAGTCCATTACTAGACTGATTCAGAAGTTGGAAAAATTTAATTTGTGAAGATTTGACATGCTTGTCTTTATCTTGATTGGTCCAAAGAAACAAACATGAATTAAATACTATCTGCTGTTATAATTAGCAATATACACTACCAAAATTATCCCCCTACCTGTCTTTCCAAACACTCATTTTTGAAACCAAGAATTTAGAGAACAAAAAAAACTGAATTCACTGAGGACAATATGTAGACACCGCACAGTGAATTAAACAAAATGCTAGTGTAGCCCAGTGCTGTTCTACTTGCCTTTTCCATTCAACCCTAGATAGATGTTAAATAATGAGTATGGGTCATAGTTATGGTTGCAAAATATCTAATTGACATATACTGTACATGCACATAAAAATAAAAATTGTGTATGGTCTACATATCATTACAGATAATGTTTATTAGGACAATATGCATGTCACTTTGGATAAATTGAGTACAGATTAAAGAATAAAGTAAAAGTGTTTTGGCACACAAAGGAATATCTCACTTGAGTATGGATTTTATAGGCTTTTAGTTTTTGACTCCTTTATTATTGAGATGTTTTAAATTGTATGTTACCCATATTGTTTATATCTTATTTTAGACCTTGAAGTGAGATGTAATTTCAATACGCTCAGTGACATAACTAGATGTTAGTGCCCTCAACATATCCAAAGGTTGTCCTGTTTTACCAATGTTTGTTAAAATTGCTCATTAATTAGGGTCTCATGGGGCCCCCTATACCTCCTGCTGCCTCAGGGCCTGCTTGCCCTGTAGTTATGCCCCTGAATATGCTTTAATGAGTGTTTAGTAAAAAATAAAGTTTCCAATCCGTCAATGTTTTGTCGGTAGAGTAAAATTTACAGAGTACTAGGAGCACACTTACTAAAACTTGAATTTATCTAATTTTGGAAAACAAATCCGACCAAAGCGTCAAAATGTCACGTCAAAATCGAGCCTCAAATCAAATCGTACAATTGACGCTCCGAGTTTTATCGAGTTTTCGATGTGAAAACTCTACTTATTAGTATAATTGGCTGAACACCCTGAAGTTTACCCACTGCAGATCACGATGTCAAGAATCAACTTCAGGGACATCTGCCATGGACATCTACATGACAGGTTTGATGGGGTATATTTTCAGATTTTTAGCAGCTTTGGGGTATGATAAATCTCTAAAAATTAGTTTTCCCCTAAAAACCTAGACCAGAAAAAAATTAAGGTTTAATAAATGAACCTCTGAATGTGAAGGTGATCATCTTTTTGCTGATAATGTAACCTTTTCCCTTGAATTTTCTCGGAATACTTTCCATTACAACATTGTGGGGCCAATTCATTAACTTCGAGTGAAGGATTCGAAGTAAAAAAACTTCGAATTTTGAAGTGTTTTTGGCTACTTCGAACATCGAATGGGCTACTTCGACCTTCGACTACGACTTCGAATCGAAGGATTCGAACTAAAAATCGTTTGACTATTCGACCATTCGATAGTCGAAGTACTGTCTCTTTAAGAAAAAACTTCGACCCCCTAGTTCGCCACCTAAAAGCTACCAAACCCATTGTTAGCCTATGGGGAAGGTCCGCATAGGCTTGGCTAAGTTTTTTTGGTTATTTGCGCAAAATCCTTCGACTTCGATATTCGAAGTCGAATGTTTTTCATTCCCAGTCGAATATCGAGGTCCGCATAGGCTTGGCTAAGTTTTTTTGGTCGAAGGATAATACTTCGATCGTTGGATTGAAATCCTTCGAATCGTTCTATTCGAAGGATTTAATCGTTCGATCGAACGATTATTCCTTCGATCGTACGATCGCAGTATTTGCGCAAAATCCTTCGACTTCAATATTCGAAGTCGAAGGATTTTCATTCCCAGTCGAATATCGAGGGTTAATTAACCCTCGATATTCGACCCTTGATGAATTTGCCCCTGTGTGTTATTCTTCCATTCACATTTGTGAAATTGGAGCATTGATGTTGGGCAAATAGGCTTGTTTCCCAATGGTATTTCATCCCACCGGTGTAAAGTTGTGTTGAGACCAGGGATCAGGTCAGTCATTTTCTTCCACTGCCATTTTTACAAACCAGTTCTTTACAAATCTTACCTTGCAGAGACTTGTTATCTTGTTGAAACAGTATAAAACCAAAAATGTTTGCTGCAAAGTAGGAAGCACAGAAATGTCATTGCAAATTTCTCTGATCAGACACATTTCTGATCCTCTAATCTAACTGGCATGCATGGAGTAGGAGTTCATTAGGATATTATTCTGTTTGAGGAAACCTATTTCTCCAAAAATTAAGGTGCTGGGTTGGGTCATTTTTTACTTTTAAAAAATATCCCATCTTAAGGCTGTAAGTGGTTGAAGTCAAAGGCACAAATCGATGCCCTCCCATTCTACTAAGGGACAACACAAATTTATATGGTAGAGAGACTTGCTGAATTCCAGATAACACAACATCTAATTATTTTGCAATCTGCTTTTTTAATTTTGTTAGACACATTGGACATATTGAATTTCTGATCAACGTTAGTGGAAAGTTCTGCACAATGTAGTTTAAATTAAAGAATGAAAATGGCACCCTTCATGATTAGGGTAAAGGGATGAAGTACTGCATAGCTGGCGAAGACTATGGCGATGAGGAGAGTAAAAATTTGGAGGGAAGATGACTTGGGATTAGTGATGGGTGAACAAATTCACCTGTGAGAATCAAAACCGGTGCACGTCATCACTATTTGGATGCCCATTGACTTTAACGCCAGCGTCAAAATTGATGCGCGCATCAATTTTTGAGTTTTGTGAATGTTTCGACGTTTTGTGAATTTCGCAGGAAAATAATCTTATGAACAGATACCTCACTTACTGTGTATGGAATTATGGGGGTGGTATGTGCCATGTTTGAGACTTCCTGGTATATTGGGGCTGATTTATCAAAGGTTAAATGTTAGAGGTTTTTTTAACCTCAAATGAACTTAAATTGTCTCAAATGACCTTGAACCTTGAAAAGTATCTTATTTAATAAAAAACTCAAATGTATAGAACTCGAATGGATATTCCTGACCCCAAATCAAATTAGACTAAATTTGAATCGAGTCTTTGCTCAGAAAAAAACTCAAATGTCAGGAAGGCTACTAACATCTTCAAATGGGTCACTGAACCTCTGCCATGGACTTCTGCATGAACTCGGCAGGTTTTAGGTGGTGAATAGTCTAATTTAAGTTGTTCCCAGGGTCCAGGTATGATATATCTCAAATTTGAATTCGAATTTGAACTTAAATTGGGATTATTCCCAACTCGAATTTGTGAGTTTTGACCAAAAATCCAACTCGAAAAATTTAAATTCGATTTTACAATTCAAACCTTAAATAAATCTACCCCTTAAAGTATGTAACCTTTTAACTTTATTAATGTTCAGGTGTCTGTGTAACATGTGTGAACACAAGTGCAGAATAATTTAAATGAATACTAGAATTGGGCTAAAGGAGATTATATTTGAGTTTGAATATGAAAATATTGATGAGAAATCTATGATGGATGTAGACTGGAATAGAAACATTTCAAGACTAGAAGGGGTGTGTGAGGGTACCTGTGCAGCGGGGTCGTCCGCCGCACCTTCCTTCTTCCTAGCCGCGCCAGCGTGTTTTCACTGGCGCCGGCTTCTCTATAGGGTGTGTGCGCAGCGCGCCTCCTTCCATTTAAAGGCGCGAAATTCAAGCTGTATTTAAGCCCATTCTGTCCACAGCACCTTGCCCGTGATAGAACTTGTTTCTAGTGGTTCCTGAGCCTTGTGCATCCGATCTGTTCTGTGTCTTGTCTGTTTGATTACCCGTGTTTGACCCAGCCTGTTCCTGACTATTCTGCATTCTGTATCCTGACCCTTGCCTGCCTACGACAACTCTTCCTGCTTAACCCCTTGATTGACAACCCGGTTTGACCCTTGCCTGCCTGACGATTCTTGATATCTGCCTGCCTCGACCCAGCCTGTCTGATTCTCTTGCCTGCTCCATTTGTACCGTGACCTTCCGCCTAAAGACTCTGCTAACAGCCGTGCCCCTTTGCCAGCCAGAACATCTCGCCTTGCACCCCTCGTTAAGTACAGGTGGCACCCAAGTAAGCTGAGGGCTCCTCCCCGAAGCCCAACGGTGGTCACACTACTGGTGAAGCTGAGCCGAGACCAGGGTGCTTGGCACTTGTTCTGGTATTGGGTGCCGGTCGTGACAGGGTGGTCCCTGTACCACTTGTAGTTACACCACTGCTCTAGTTGATATAGCATGTAGAAACACATATACAGTAAGTCACTGGCCTCAGATGGGATACAACCAAATGTTTTAACATAACTTTGATGTGTATTGTAATTGCACTAAAATTCAACATTTCAACTAATCTCCTACTATTGACAAATAAGCAAAATAAGCTGCAGAATTTTAAAAACAGTATACCTGTACATATCTCCTGCAAATGACAGAGCAGAGATAAGTTACTATGAGGAAATTGTTTGGAATAATGCTGCAAAGTGCATACTAGAAAATAACATTCCCTTAAGAAATATAATAAAGTGTTTGTTAAGAAATGATGTTAGGCGCCTGTCATTTTTTCATTAGAAGTGCTGTTGTAGGGTAAAAATAAAATGTTATACATACAGCTATTACTGTACATATCGTTGAATCGCCTGTCATTTTAGTTATTTTTACAAAATTTTTACATTTTTTTGGTTTTCTTTGTGTGCCCATGAGCGTTATTTTTTAATCAGACACTCATGATGTTTCCCCAAAGACATAGACCACCTTCAGCTATCTCTCATTATGATGTCTTTCCACATATTCTTAACAATTGCCTTTGCATGCCTCATCATACTGGGATGTTGGAAAATTATGAATCTGAGCCTGTGAAAGCATAACACAATAAGACACAATGAACTTCCCATTTAAGCTATTTTTATTTCTGCTAGTGCTGTTATCCACTGATGCCCTGCTGTGTAGTTCAGTTGCCAGTTGTTCAACAATTTACTTCAGCGCTGAACCAGCTGCTAGTGACAGTGTTACTGTAAATAATTTTGCAGAAACCAAGATCCTTTACTCTAAGGGGCAGATTTATCAAGGGTCGAATTTCGAAGTAGAAAAAACTTCTAAATTCGACCATCAAATTGGAATACTTCGACTTTGAATATTGAAGTCAAAGTTTTTTTACATCAAATTTGCCCATTTGCGGTCGAAGTAAAATCGCTCGATTGAACAATGAAATCCTTCGAATCAAACGATTTTTCTTCGACTTTTCTTTTCTAAAAACTTAGAATAGGCTAATAGGCTAACATAGCATTTCGGCAGGTTTAATTTGGCGAAGTATTGAAAGCGAAGTTTTTTTAAAGAGACAGTACTTTGATTATCGAATGGTCGAATATTCAAACTATTTTACTTTGAATCGAATTTGAAGTCGAAGATGTAGTATCCTATTTGATGGTCGAAGTATACAAAAAATTACTTTGAATTTCAAACTTTTTAACTTCGAAAATTCCCTCGAATTCACTTCGACCCTTGATAAATCTGCTCCTAAGTAACACTGGTTCAATGCCAATTTTTACTTTTATATGCCTAAATTCTAAACTCTAATGCCCTTTAAGAAACGAATACATTTGAAAGCCCCTCAGGGGCCTCACCTCTATCCTTGAGAAACCTTTGTGCTATAGTCAAAGAACCTTTATATTACTATTACTTTGGAGCAGATTTACCCTGGATATTCGACTGCCGAATATTTGAATATTGAAGTTGAAGGATTTACCGAAATTCCTACGATCGAACTATCGAAGGAAAAATCGTTTGAACGATTAAATCCTTCGAATGGAACGATTCAAAGGATTTTAATCCATCGATCGAAGGATTTCCCTTGATCAGAAAATTGTTAGGAAGCCTATTGGGACCTTCCCCATAGGCTAACATTGGCCTCGGTGGGTTTTAGGTGGCGAACTATGGGGTCGAAGTATTTTTTAAAGAAACAGTACTTCGACTATCGAATAGTCGAATAGTCGAATGATTTTTAGTTCGAATCGTTCCATTCGAATTCGTAGTCGAAGGTCGAAGTAGCCCATTCGATGGTTGAAGTAGCCATATTCGACCATTTGAAATTCGAAGTATTTTTTCTTCTATTCCTCATTCGAGCTAAGTAAATGGGCCCCTACATATTACTATTCCAGAGAACATCAAATTCCACAGGTTAAAACAGCTTACTTTCTTAACAAATTTGGTGAAGAAAAGGAGGTTCATACTCTTCCTTCTAAAAAAATTCAGCTGTTGTGGACTTTTCTTGTCGCTATTTTTTAGTTTTCTTAATTCTTTATCATGGTTATTTTTTTCGGAGATATATATATATATATATATATAGACACTACACATTTATGTAGTGCTTTAAAGAAAGTTTAGATTTTTATCTGTGTATGTTTGGAGTGGGAGAAGAAGCTGGCAAACGAAGAGGAAACCCAAAAAGATGCCAGTGAAATTACATCCCCTTTCAAGAAAATTAGGGCCCCAGCAGAAATGCTACTGAGCCCCATTGTTGTCCATTATTTCTGATATTTTTAATATCACCCTTAAGTGTACATTGTATAACTGCCTTTTAATAGCCAGTTATGTAAGAAAGTAATGTAAGAAAGCTAGAAAAGATTGAATGTGTCCCATTTTGCTTCACTGTAAATTTGTGCAACTTGCGGGTAGTGATGGGCAAATTTGCGGCGTTTCGCTTCGCCAAAAAATTTGCGAATTTTGCGCGTTTTTTAGACGCCGGCGCCTGTTTTTGGCGCCCGCGCCCGCTTTTTGCGCCGAATTTTTGACACGAATTTTCGCGGGCGTTTCGTGAATTTATTCGCTGGCGGCGAATTGCGCAAATTCGCTGCGAATTCGCGCCTGGCGAATAAATTCGCCCATCACTACTTGCGGGTAAATGTCAAGAAACTGCAAAAATGTGAAAAAGGTGAATATGCATTTTTCACACCAACTTTTTACATGGCAACTTTTTTCCTCTGCGACTTTTTCTGGGTGTTTTTTCGGTGCTACTTTTTCTGCTGCAATATTTGTTTTTTTGCAGAAAATATTATAGTCTAAGGGAGTTTTTTGGCTGTGATTTTTTTTCTGTACAAAATAGATGTGGTGGTTTCTTGAAAATATTAACCAATGGCGAAGTTTCTCTGTAAATCCATACCTGGCAAAATATTTTGCTCATCAACAGAGATAGATTACCTGATCACACACTGCATTACAAACAATCACCTCTTTTCTAATATTGTGGGTGTCACCATAATTTGTTTTAGTAGGTGCATACTTCAATCAATATTAATTATTACACTTTTTTGCACTACATGGTAGTTTTGTTTTTGAAGAGAAATCTTAACATTCACTGTAAATAGCATATACAGGTATAGGACCTGCTATCCAGAATGCTCGGGATCTGGGGTTTTCCAAATTTTACAAATCTGGATCCCCATACCATAAGTCTACTACAAAGTAATTTAAACATTAATTAAACCCAATAGAATTGTTTTTCCTCCAATACGGATTGATAATACCTTGGTTTGAATCAACAACAAGGTGCTGTCTTTTTATTACAGGGAAAATAAAAATTGTTTAAAAAAAAATCAATTATTTGATTAAAATGGAGTCCATGGGAGGCCTTCTGGATAATGGATCCCATACCTATACATAGTAACATAGTAACATAGTAACATAGTAAGTAAGGTTGAAAAAAGACACATGTCCATCGAGTTCAACCTTTTTTTTTTTTTTTTGTTTATTAACTACCTATCTGCCAGTTGATCCAGAGGAAGGCAAAAAACCCATCTGAAGCCTCTCCAATTTGCCTTAGAGGGGGAAAAATTCCTTCCTGACTCCAAAATGGCAATCGGACTAGTCCCTGGATCAACTTGTACTATGAGCTATTTCCCATAACCCTGTATTCCCTTACTTGCTAAAAAGCTATCCAACCCCTTCTTAAAGCTATCTAATGTATCAGCCTGTACAACTGATTCAGGGAGAGAATTCCACATCTTCACAGCTCTCACTGTAAAAAACCCCTTCCGAATATTTAGGCGGAACCTCTTTTCTTCTAATCGGAATGGGTGACCTCGTGTCAGCTGGAAAGACCTACTGGTAAATAAAGCATTAGAGAGATTGTTATATGATCCCCTTATATATTTATACATAGTCATCATATCACCCCTTAAGCGCCTCTTCTCCAGCGTGAACATCCCCAATTTGGCCAGTCTTTCCTCATAGCTAAGATTATCAATACCTTTTACCAGCTTAGTTGCCCTTCTCTGTACCCTCTCTAATACAATAATGTCCTGTTTGAGTGATGGAGACCAAAACTGTACGGCATATTCTAGATGGGGCCTTACAAGTGCTCTATACAGTGGAAGAATGACCCCCTCCTCCCGTGACTCTATGCCCCTTTTAATACAGCTCAAGACCATATTTGCCCTTGATGCTGCTGACTGGCATTGCTTGCTACAGCCAAGTTTATCATCTACAAGGACTCCAAGGTCCTTTTCCATAATGGATTTGCCTAGTGCAGTCCCATTAAGGGTATAAGTGGCTTGGATATTTTTACATCCCAGGTGCATGACTTTACATTTATCAACATTGAATCTCATTTGCCACTTAGCTGCCCAGATTGCCAGTTTGTCAAGATCCTGTTGCAAGGATGCCACATCCTGGATGGAATTAATTGGGCTGGAGATAACACAAATTATCCCAGCTCTGTGGATATTACTTACCTGTAGTGATGGGCGAATCTGTTGTGTTTTGCTTCGCTGAAAATGTTTTCCGAATGTACTGGAAAATTCACGAAACGTACAGAAATTCGCATTGAATTCATTGGGTGTCAAAATAATTTTAAAGTGCGAGAATTTTACAACAATTTTTATGCACGCGACAACAATTTTTTTGTTTTGGTAGATTTTTTGCCGGCGAATTTTTGCCCACAGTTTCGCACATTTATTCTCGGGAGGCAAAACGCGGGAATTCACTGCAAATCCATGCCTGCCGAAATTATTCTCCTACTTACCTTATTACACATTACAACGTTAATAGTATGGGGTCACTATTGTACTCATAAACAACTGGATTCATGCAGAATGTTATTCCTGCCTTGCTCTCGCTGTTAGCCCTGTAAACACCACTAGCTACACAATTTCCTTGGGAACTACAATATAGAAATCTTCTGCCTTACTCAGTAATGAGAAACTGAACTGAGCTTTTTACAAAGGTTCCCTAGGAAACACTCCCTGTGGAGAGTCAAATCTGATAGAGTATGTGCACTGTACTAGAATAAATCCACAATCCTCCAGCATTCAAAACTCAACCAAATAGGGACATTTTTCCGCACATTGATTAACTATAGCATCCCTGGAGCTTAATTTGACTACCGAGCAAAAATCAAAGGAAACAGCATACTTTCACATGTAACTCATTTATCAAACTCATCTAAAATCCATTGGAAATGTAACACTATTTCTGCCTGACACTCCAGCACTACTTAGCAAATGCAAAGAACTAGTTACATTGGGCCCTCTCTCTCAGCTAGGCCCCTGCATTAGTGTAAAGGAAAGGATCGGTGTTGCTAAACTACATTTTTCAGTTGCACAAACAGAATTTCAGATGCTAGAGGTTCTTGAAAAATTAAAATATTTATTTAGCAGAGAAAGCAGTACTCCACTTCACTAGTGATGGGCGAATTTGCGCCGTTTCGAAACGGCGCTGGCGTCTTTTTTAGACGCCGGCGCCCGTTTTTTACGAATTTTTTCGGCGAATTTTCGCGGGCGTTTCGCGAATTTATTCGCCTGCCGCGAATCGCGCAAATTCGCCGCGAATTTGCGCCTGGCGAATAAATTCGCCCATCACTACACTTCACCTCTTCACCATACCCTTTAGTGGACCTGGATCACCTCCAGTGGGAACCTTAAGGAAATACCTCTAACCTGAATCTCTATCCACTGTAATCCCTATACTAACAAGCAGTATCATCTGGGAGAGAAACCTTCAATCTACCAAGCCTATGATGGAGCTCAATACTGGCCTGCCTATCTTCCATTCCTAGGGGCAGATGTACTAACGGGCGAATAGTTACTAGACACACCACTTCGCCAGACGCAAATTCACTACCACTACACTAGTTCACTAATATGCGAATGCTGGAGACTTTTCGCTAGCATTACTTTTGGTAGTGCAAGCATTTCATAGCGAAGATGCACTATCGTTCATTTGTGCCTTATGAAAATTTGCTAGTGATTAGTGATGTGCGGGCCGACCCGATACCCGCGGGAACCGGGTATCTTTTTTTGAACAATCCCTATCTACTCTATTGCACTTCGCCTGGTCTGAGGTGGCGAAGGAAGTCTGGCGTAAAAGGTAGCGTTGAGAAAAATGCGTGCGTCAGTGAATTTGCATAGTTACGTCCGTTGCGCCAGGCGTAAGGGTGCGAAGTAACACTAGTGAATTTACTCCAGTGTCCGTTAGTGAATCGGCGAATTAATGAAAATGCGCTACTTTAGCGAATTAACGCTAGCGTTAGGCGCTTCGTCCTTTAGTGAATTTGCCCCCTATGAGTGTGGCACTCATAGACTAAAGGTGTGGATCAGTATGAAGCGCTAAACTGAATGCAGAGGTCAAAGGCCAAGGCAGGCACAGGGCAGGCAACAGGGAAGGCAGAATCCATGTAACCGACCAAAGGTTTAAAACCAGGAAAATCAAATAGAAAAGAGGCAAGGCACCTACTATCAAGCAATGGGATATGATAAATGAAAATGTATAACTGGTTAAAGAATGAAGTCATTCCATGTATAAATGCTAATCTCCCTTATTCGGGAGCAGAGTTGACATTTAGCATGAAGCTGCATCTATAATTCTCTGACGCAACTTTGCTCTAAGGGACACAGGTTTCCTCTTTGACTGTTGCCAAAGGAGAGCGTATTAAACTGATAGTTGAATTAAAAGGTCGCTCCGTTATCCACAATATGTGGTTGCAGGATTTTGAGGAGCAGTAGGGAAAACGTTGTTTCAAGGCAGTGCATGAAAAGATGATGATAATGATGGTAATCTTTCCCTTTTCACAATGAATTGTCCCTTTAACATGAGTATAAATATAACTTAACTCTGTTAAACCATACAAACTCATGTTACTGAATCTTATATAAGTAACATGCACTTAGTCCTTACATGAAATTTTTCAAATTTCATTTTCCCATGAGAAAGCAATGCTTATTTTGGATCTAGCAAAAAGAAAAACCTTTCTGACTCTGAAATACAATACAACATATTTCTTTTTATGCTCACTTACCTATAAACCAGGAGATGCCTTCTAAATGGAATTACTTTATGTGTAATTGAAAAATAAGGTGGAAAGTCTCTTTGTATTCTTATTGTAAACTGGTAACAAAGAAAACCTGTTACCCTGTTGTGATTTTTCTCCATATACAACTCTTTAGTGTTTCAGAACGACAAATGAGTTACGTTTCTCCAACTTTATATCAATAAACTAGACCCTCACTATAACATGTTAGGTAAAACATACATTACACATTTCTATTTAATGTACAGGAACATTCACAAGGTTCCAATAAAGGACCACTAATGGCAAAAAACAGGACCATTTGCAAATGGACCAGCACAATCATATAGTGGATAAAAACAGCAAAACTTGTTTATTCACATACATTATGTGTCCCATGCTTTGGTCCTCATTATCCTTTATATACAAATGTAAATATAAATAATGATGAGCAAAAGTTTATGATATATATATAATGTATACATATATACTGAAAGAATGGGTCCGTGATGGTGAACTATCACTTCTGTTCTGCACTAGCCAGAGGCAAAGGAGAAACCCCAGTTGTAAAACATTTTGCAGAACTGAAACACCCTCTTGCTAGTCTTAGGAGCATGATCATTGACTGTGCACCAGTACCCCTGCGGGGAGGTTGCCAGGGAGAAAATCTTGCTATAGACTGAACTGAAATGGATTGATTGTTTGGACACCCTGAGTCCTCAGGGTCTTAATGAACCAATGAATATATTTTTTTGCAATTCCTCCTACTCCTGTTTGCACCTTCTTCTAAGGGTAAGGCCACACAAGGAGATTCGGGAAGATTTTGTCGCCTCGTCTTTTGAGCGACTATCTCCCTGAACTGCCTCAGTATTTTCCCCCATAGGCTACAATGAAAAGTCATCTGCGCTAATGCACACGCGGCGATGCGTTTTCTATATTCGACAAAAGTTGCCTCAGTGACGCATCGCCGCGTGTGCATTAGCGCAGGCGACTTTTCATTGTAGCCTATCGGGAAAACGCTGAGGCAGTTCAGGAAGATAGTCGCTCAAAAGACGAGGCGATTAGTCACCAGGCGACAAAATCTCCCCGAATCTCCTCGTGTGGACTATCCCTTATAAGTCGTTTGCTTTCACCTCTTCCCCTATTATTTCCTCCCTCTTCTCTTTGTTTCTCCTTTTTATAATTTCCCTGTTCTATTTTTATCCCTGAGGTAAACTGGTCTAAGGTGAATATGAGCTAGTGGTACCTAATTAATGTTTTTGCTTTTAGTCCACGGGTTTTTGTCTATACTAGTGTACTGTTTATATCAACTTGACTTTTCTGGTCTAATATATCGACATATTTTTGGACCGACCCCAGTATCCAGATAACATTTTTATTTTCTGACTCTCAATGAGCATTAAGGTTGTATACCCTGCTTACATCTGTTGGTAAGCTCCATATAGAAAGCCCCCTTGATCATCCTCAATTAGGGATGGGCGAATTTGAGCCGTTTCGTTTAGCCAAAAATTAGTCACCAGCGAATTGTCACTGACGCCCATTCGTCACAGGACCCACCCCCTGCCCAGTCTTCCTGGCTGAAAGTGGCAACCCTACATGTCTTTTGAAAAAAAAACCACAAAAAGGTATTTTTATTAAAGTAACCTGTAACACCAAGAAATTAAAAAAAAAAAAATGAAAGCGTTTCAAAGTAAAGAAAATATCATGTAATGTTGCCTTCCCTTCACTAGTAAAACTGATGTGTTTGCTTCAGAAATACTACTATAGTTCATATAAACAAGCTGCTTTGTAGCAATGGTGGAAATTGAAAAAAGTCTATATGGCACAGGTTTAATAGTGGACAACAGTCAACACCATTATGTTCTACAGACTTTATCTGCTGTGTAACTTGAGCCTTTTCTCCTTTGAATGGCTGCCCCCATTGCTACACAGCAGCTTATTTATACAAACAATAGTAGAGTTCCTGAAGCAACCATCGCAGTTGTACCAGCACAGGGCAACACTGCATTTATTATTTTTTATACTTTACTTACATTTCATTTTTTGATGTTACTGTTCCTTTAAACTGATTCATCATGGCTGCTCTGTTGGGTAAACAGTGGCTGGAGCAGTGGCGGAATAACACTGCACCGGGTCCATCCACAAAATTTTTTTTTCGAGGGACCCAGCTCCTTCCCAAGCCCTCCCTCCACCTACTTGCCAGCTTATGTCCCCCTTTCCCTGCCCACTCGCTCTAGGTAAGGAAAGACCAGGGCTGATCCTGCGCATTTCGCCGGCTGAGACGGGCTTCGTTTTGCCACTTGGCTAATGCAGAGCGCGCAGAATGTCACCGTGTCCCCGCCCCCCCCCCCCCTGAAAATTGTAGCAATACATTTTTAGCCTTAAAAAATGTATGGGGGAACTATTCCTTTAACTTTTAGTTACATATTAAGCAACTGGAAAATTTACATCTTCTTTAAGGAAGAATTGTGTGCATAAATACCTTAGCGCTCATTTAACAATAGAACATGCACTTTTGGAAAAAGCAAGAGCAAAACACCATGGTTTTTATTCTCAAAGTTTTTTATGTCTAAATATGACATGCTGCTTACATAAGAAACTTTTTACTGTCTGGATTGTGAGCATCTCCTCACATGCCAATGATTATAGATCCCTCTCTGGTGAATGTCACAAGGGAGCAGATTGTCTACCCCAGCAAAAGAGAAAGCACTATGCGTATTGTGCCCTGATGGATACAGTTTTGCTCTTTGTAAGTCTATGTCAAAATGATGCAGGAAATGGTTTGAAATTATTTGGGAAATTAAATATTTTATGTTGGATCAGAAGATAAACCTGCCCCGGTGCATTAAGTGATTTAATTAACTTGCTTGGCCTTTTTATGATTTTTATATTTCATGTTTTATATTTTACTGATATAAAATCAATCAAAAGAGAAAATTACAAAAACTTTGCTTTGCTTTGAAAAATATGTTATATGTATGATTTTATCATTTTAATATATTTTTCTTTTTATTACTCAGAATTGTAAGCATTGGTAAGTCAAATTTACAATTGTATTTAAGAAATCATATGGTTTTGTTAACGTAGAAAAAAGGTCTAAAGAGGCTTAGTTGTAAAAGAATACACTATGGATAAAAATGGCAAAAATGTAAGTGGTAAATTTTTTATGTATTTATAGTATGACTATTAGACAGGGCAAGATACTATACTATGCCAGAACAGCAACCAGCCTCCAGCACTTAAATTGCCCCTTTTGTTGCAGATTTTGATTTGTGGAGCACCCCACATTCACTGGACTCCTTTGCTATAACTACTGTATATAACATTGATTGTTCACTCTACATTAAAAACTTTTGGCAAATTGACCACAACATGGATGCTACTGCTGACATACCTAGATGTAAAATTAGAAGTCTTTTTTGCCACAACCCCAATCCTCTCAGATCATGATCAGATTTGTCCATACGCCTGCAAGCTGTCTCCCATGCACCTCACTGAAGCAAATATCTGGTTTACATCAATTGCCAAAGCTCAAGTTATGAAGTGCATTAGAGAACAATAATGGCTAATGACTAAACACTTTCCCCTCACAATTACCAGCAGTCTGATAACTTTAATTTCCTTTTTGATCCCTTTCCTTCACTCAATTGATGTTTCTTTCCTTTACTATCTGCTTCTGGGCTCTGCTCCTATTCTTTTCCATCCACTGTCCCTCTCTCTTTACAGTTCTTAATTGTTTACTTTTGCTTAATGGCTATTTGTCTTCATCAGTCCCATTTTTCCACTGGGCAGATTTAACATTTCCAGTGCCACACACCAAGAAGCTGGTGCATGGACCTTTCAAGGTCTCCTGTACCACTTCCATTCAGTCTTCCATTCTAAAGCAGCAAGCCCTCTCTTTAATGTCAGGCATGGGCCAGAGGTGCACAATTCTCCATTAGGATACATGGGGCATAGCAGGCAGAGTATCGCTGTTTAGATGTGCAACTCTGCCCCCTCGGCAGCAAGTCACTAGTACTGCAGGCACAATGGAGACCTCTAAATGTAAATTGAACATGCATATTCATGCAACAACATAAATCTGCCTGCACAGTTCAACAATACTTACACTGCTGGTCAGAACCCTGCATAGATTATCATTCAATTTTAAATATGCATCAAAGATAGTGCCTGTTCGGCAATCATGGATACACATGTGGCATTTATTAATATATTTAAACTGACAAACAATGAAATCCATAATTATCCAACAGACACTACCTTTGCATTTATTTCATGCATTGCACTTGCCCAGGTACTGACAGGAGTTGCAATCCACTCCAACATTGTATTTTTATCCTTTGTGGTTAATGAAGGTCCACTTTCATCAGGATTTTGATTTCTTTCGCGACCCACATCTAAAGGTGGCCATACATGGAAAGATCCGCTCATTTGGCAATGTCGCCAAATGAGTGGATCTCTCCCAGATATGCCCACCTTGAGGATGTATTAGAGAGGGTACAGAGAAGGGCAACTAAGCTGGTAAAAGGAAAGACTGGCCAAATTGGGGATGTTCACATTGGAGAAGAGGCGCTTAAGGGGTGATATGATGACTATGTATAAATATATAAGGGGATCATATAACAATCTCTCTAATGCTTTATTTACCAGTAGGTCTTTCCAGCTGACACGAGGTCACCCATTCCGATTAGAAGAAAAGAGGTTCCGCCTAAATATTCCGAAGGGGTTTTTTACAGTGAGAGCCGTGAAGATGTGGAATTCTCTCCCTGAATCAGTTGTACAGGCTGATACATTAGATAGCTTTAAGAAGGGGTTGGATGTTTTTTTAGCAAGTGAGGGAATACAGGGTTATGGGAGATAGCTCATAGTACAAGTTGATCCAGGGACTAGTCTGATTGCTATTTTGGAGTCAGGAAGGAAGTTTTCCCCCTCTAAGGCAAATTGGAGAGGCTTCAGATGGTTTTTTTTTGCCTTCCTCTGGATCAACTGGCAGATAGGTAGTTAATATATATATAAAAAAAAAAGGTTGAACTCGATGGACATGTGTCTTTTTTCATCCTTACTTACTATGTTACTATGTGATCCTAACGATGGGTAACGGGCGGTCATTATTTGTTAACAAATAAACTTCACTTTGCTTGATCTCATTATGAAGTCCTGGAGTGCCTCATTCCTTGGAATATATATATATACTATTACAAAGTGGTTGTTTTTTTTAATAATAATGGGGTAGTTCATACAGCTACCCATTTTTAAAAAGTAGATGTAAACTCCTACCTTCCAGGAGAAATCTGCCATAACAAGTCATGGATAGATGGAATTCCATCCTATTCATCAAAGTGAAAAATAATTGTACTAGTAATGACGTTTTTGAGAGACTAATAGTAGATATTAAAGAAAGATTTATAGAAAAGGGATATAAGTGTCAGGGAGCCGGGAGCTCCCTCCAGGGAGGTAGTCAGGATCTAGGAGGAAGCCCTCTTGAGGGTGCAAGGTCGCGGTATCCAAAGGGTTAAGCAAAATACAAGGTCAAAGTCCAGGCAAGAGTTCAAATGGCAGGCAGATCAGGATCAATAAACAAGAGTCCAGGCAGGGGGTCAAAACCAAGGCAGGAGCAGGATAAAGGAATCAGGAAACAGGAACCCAGGTTCAGAGTAGCAAAACCTATTCTTGGGCGCCATTCTGGCGTCCTGGGGTCCTTTTTATATTCAAACTTGGCGCCAAAGTGACGTCATTGACGTGCTTACGCCGGCGTGCTTACGTGGGCCGACTGGGCGCCGGCATTTTGGATTATTCGCTGCCGGGAGCAGATGCGCCTCTTCGCGCTCCCGGCGGCCTTGACAATAAGGTGGGAACTAGAGCGGGACTTTTTGTATGAACACCTTGCCTCTGTAGTACACAATAGAAATATGAATGACTTAAAATGTATGGCTATTGATTATGTACCTAAACAAGAAGTAGATGGAAATTGAGATAAATTGTTAAGGTGTAAAGAACAAGAGGGAATTTTTAAATTGGATACATTGAGCCAAAAAGGCACCTTTTTAATGAATGATTACTTTAGGTTCAATAGATAAAGCACCAACATATTTATTACTGTTTTGTTGATAATATGAGGATTGTATTGCCCTTATTTATGATTGATGATATGATATTTATATAATGAAAAATGTGTTTTTTTCTATTTAGTGGTTAGTCACTTTAAGAATGAGGGTTTCTTAGGAAGGAGGGTGGGGAAACACACATCCATGTGAAAGAGAGAAAAAAGCTGCTTGAGAAAGTCCTATGAGACGAAACGCGTTGTAGAATTGAACTGTTTATTTATAGTTGGAGCACATAACCCAAAGAGACTGAAAAATACACACTCTATTTACCTTGTAAAAAAGTTACAAAAGTGTGAGGGAGACTACAGAGATATGCATTCCACTGTGGAACGCACACAGGTTTGTGCAGAGGTGCCATCTTTGCTGTAACAAGGAGAAGCACAACTTAAGGGGTAAATAGTGGTCCACAACTATGCAAGAGATACCAGGGACATGACACTCCTGAGACAACATTACCCGGTGCTCATAGCTTTCCATTTGTTCGGGGGAAAAGTGCCTATAGCAGGAGGGTTAAGGGGGGTGCCTCATATCAACTCGCTTCTATAAAATGTCTGGGAAAAAGTATCTCTTGCTTTGAGAGACTTCCTTTAATACAGGAAAAGCATTTTTATAATATAATCTCCCTTTTGTGTGTATATATTTCCTCCTAAATGCCCATATTTGCTTTTGACCATTTAAATGCCTACAGCCTGGCATGAAGGAATACTATCTGGTTTCTATATGGAATCTATTTAGTAAATTCTGGATTACTTGGAGAGACTGAGATTTTTTTTTTTAAAACGTTTGGGTTTAATGAATTGAATTTATTTTTAATTATTTACCTATGAATTGTGGCGATTTCTGTCTGGAGTGCCCGATGGTGCTCCCATCTCCGGCGGCGACGTATCCAAGATGGCGGTGCCCATGAAACACGTGGGCCGTCGCCAGCATGATGACATCACGCACCTGGTGTGAACTTCAAAATAAAAGGCTGCCGGTTCGATGCCCAATTGTAGGTTTTGTTTGGAACATTCCTGGATGCTTGATAATTCCTATTATATTGGTTCCTGGACTTTTGACCCTGCCTGAACCTTGACTTTGATATTATTCTGCCTGCCTTTTGGACTTTTTGCCTGGACTTTGATTACAATTTCGCCTGATCCTATTTGTACCGCAAACTTGAATTTGAACCCCTAAAGCTTCCTCCTTGATCCTCACTACTCCCGCTGGGAGCCGATTGGCCCCTGACATTTTCTATTTTATTTATTATAGTTTTTCTTGATTCTTAATGAATTTTAAGGAATTGTGTGCTCCTCTATATTTATTAATTTCTCTTAGATTTTAGAGTTTTTTATTTTAAAAAATGGATTAATCAAAAAAAGGCCAGTAAAATATCTTACTTTTTGATTATTGGGCTTTATTTACTTATTTTATTATTTTGTAGTTGTCCCCATAGGGACCTAAGGGGATTTGTGGTCCTTTAATTCCTGAAGTGATTAATACCCTTAAGGTGTCAGAACTTTTCTATTAATAGCTGGAATGTGGAAGGGTTTCCTTTTACAATTAGAGAATCTTGATTATGGACCCAGAATTCATTCAAGAAGCTCTGCAGCAGCTGTTCATGGATACAGCTGGTGTAGTTGTATAGGACTTGCAAGAGGGGTCACTCTGTGGTCTCAGGAGTGGGTCAGCATAAATATGATATTTCTAGAGCTCCCATAATAATTGTGCTGTAATTGTGGGAGTTTTGGAATAAAATAGTGGGCTTCTGGACAGGTATACAATGACCTACAGTATGATTTAAATCCTTCTCCCTAGGAATATGTGGTTCAGATATCTCCAGCTTAGAAGCTCTAAGTTAAAAATGGCTAGCATTTCATATTGATTCTATGCTCAATACATATAGGGTCAAAATGCCATATAAAATGGTGTGGAGACCTACGGCAGATAGATGCCAATGACTGGGACAGCCTTGTCCACTCCTGTAATTGGTAGTAATTATGTTCTTACATATACCATATGATACACAGAACATATGCTGTAGCAACATGTATCCCCTCCATGGGCTTTATACCAAAAAATCTAGGCTTTATATATCTGGGTAAGTTCTTTCATGTATTCTGGACCAGCCCAGTGTATATACAACATATATAAAACATGCTTTAAACATTAACCTTGTAAGATGATGAAACATTAGCATCTGCTGTTTTTGCTGCTTCTTTTTGTTAAAGTATAAAAAAATATATGTCAGGCAATCAATAACTTGAGCTATCTGGTCAAGAGCAGTAGGCCTACAGAGAAGCATGGTCTTCTAGATTAACATTTGGTATAGGACACCCATGTTCTTGGTAGCTGTGTTTTAATTGCTGATTTCCTCTCTCACTTGCAGTGGGAGCAGTTTCAATTGATACAAGATTGCTGACCGCCAGCTGCCGCGATTCGGGGGAAAATGGCACGGGGAGCGTTTACAAGCATACATTGATAATGATCAGTGGGGGTCATTTATAAACTTCATACAGGGCAGATTGGTTCGCAAAGTGAATATATTTGCCCTGCGCATGGTTATATTTATAAAGTTGAATAAGAGGGTGCAAACAGAATTGCAAATTTTTTTTCACAAATTGATTGGCGAATTTGACCGGTTTTGCTTTTCCAAAAATTCGCTGCTGGCGAAATGTCGCAGACGACCCACTTAAGTCTATTGGCGACAAAAAAATGTTCAAGTGCGGCTAAATTTTTTCGACGCGTGCTTTTTTTTGTCGCACGCCACCATACAAGTCTATGGGCGTCATTTCCACGAAACAAGCCGAAAAAATTCGCCCATTCCTATTCACAATGCGAATGTCTATAGGAGCTTTTTAAATATGTCACAGTTCGCAAATTGCGAATATTTATGCACACACTCTGCTACTTAATTACGCCACAACTTTGGTGGCGGATAAAATATTCGCAAAACATTTTCACAAACGGTGAATTTAAGTTACTGTCAACGCTATTTCCGCGCACAATAACCTCGCACATTGAGTGCGCTAGTGCAAACTCCCGTCTCATTTGTGCGCCATTTGTGAAAATTTATTCACACCGCGAATTCGCAAAAAACGGAAAGATGGGCAGAGCAGTGCAATATAATAGTGTGCAGGAAAAAACATGTGCAATACAACCATTTGCGAAAAATATGCACTGCACAAACTTTATAAATGACCCCCAATGTGTCAGCTTTTCCCCTGATGCAAATTTTATTTTAGTAATAGTGAGAGGTCATTGGAGACACATGCATATCTGTGAGGCAATTGACTACTGGTCACCAAGCAGCTTTGTCAGATGTATACATTACACTTAGGGGCCGATTCACCAAGGGTCGAATATCGAGGGTTAATTAACCCTCGATATTCGACTGGGAATTAAAATCCTTCGACTTCGAATATCGAAGTCGAAGGATTTATCGCAGATAGTACGATCGAACGATCGAAGGATTATTCCTTCGATTGAATGATTAAATCCTTCAAATTGTTCGATTCGAAGGATTTTAATCCAACGATCGATGGAATATCCTTCGATCAAAAAAACTTAGGAAAGCCTATGGGGACCTTCCCCATAGGCTAACATTGAGTTCGGTAGGTTTTAGATGGCGAACTAGGGGGGTCGAAGTTTTTTTTAAAGAGACAGTACTTCCATTATCGAATGGTCGAATAGTCGAACGATTTTTAGTTTGAATCCTTCGATTCAAAGTCGAAGTCGTAGTCGAAGGTCGAAGTAGCCCATTCGATGGTCGAAGTAGCCCAAAAAACACTTCGAAATTCAAAGTTTTTTTACTTCGAATCCTTCACTCGAAGTTAGTGAATCGGCCCCTAAGCATTACCCTGACCTGGCCAGTAAGTGGGTTCCATATCACTTTAAAAGTGGCTTTAAAATGTAATTTGACTTTTTAATGGACCCACTGGGGGTTATTTATAAGTTCATATTTTTCACATATGGTTGCATTGCGCATGTTTTTTCCTGAACGCTAATATATTCTACTGCTCTGCCTGTCTTTCCGTTTTTTGGGAATCGTAGAGTAAATTTTCTAAAATGTTGCGCAAATGAGATGGGAGTTTGCACAAGCGTACCCAATATGCAAGGTCGAAAATAGCGTTGACAGTAACTTAAATTCGCAGTTTGCCAAACTGTTTTGCGAATATTTTATTTTAAAGTTGTGGCGTAATTGAATCGCAGAGTGTGTGCATAAATATTTGCAATTGGCGAATTTTGACATATAGACATTCGCATTGTGAAAAAAAATCGCAATTCTGTTTGCACCCTCTTATTCAGTTTTATAAATATAACCGTGCGCCAATCTGCCCTGCGCAAAGTTTATAAATGACCCCCACTGTCCCTTTTTATCCCCTTGTACTATAATAAGTTTTTATGTTTTTTTTTTCTAAAGCAATATATTAAGGACATCTCTTTAAAATGTAGATTTGACGGGGCGTGGCCTAAGCACGCGATGCAGTAGCAGCACTTTCACATCGTCTCCCGGGACAATCTTTCTACTAGCCTCTTCGGGCTTGCTATTAGCAGTGGTCAGTGTCTCAGTCTACTACCAGTGCCTCCGGATCGACTTCTGCTATGGGTAGGGTGAAAAAAAAGCAATCCCCGCTCAAACTCACCTCTTTCTATAATAAAAAGCCGGAGCTGGATCCCATCCAAGATGGCGCTGAAACGCACTCTGAGGAATCAGCGTCGCAGCACAGCTCTCCAGGCGCAGAGAAGCTTATTCCCTCCACACCACTCCGATCCTCTCCCGCTGAACAGCATATTAAAGATATGCTCTCTACCTTTCGGGCAGACCTGCAAATGGACTTTAAAAACATGCTCAAGGAGCTCAAGTCCGAACTCACTGCCTTGGGAAATAGAACGGGCCACTTGGAGGACAAGATGGAGGAAATGGTGAGTGCGCACAATAGTTTGGTGGACGAGACTCATAAATCGGAGGAGGCCATTGTTGACATTAAGCGCAAGTTAATGGATATGGAAGACAGATCCAGGCGCAATAATGTGCGAATCAGAGGCATCCCTGAACAGATATTTGTAATGGAATCTACCTCAGGTCGTCAAGATGGCGTCCAAGATGGCGTCCAAGATGGCGACCACCTGCCTCACCACATGGCTCCTGCTGGGCACAGCTCTATGACCTCACCTTCTTCCCACTCCCGGATTGGTCGTCGGCGACGGAACGGACGCTGGCGTCAGAATCGGGCGCCGGCGTCAAGACGTCAGCGTGAGGACGCTGGCGTCTGCGTCTGACGCAAGCGCGTCAAAATTTGGCGCCAACCCAGAGACTATTTAAACCTACTTCCCCTTCCAGTCCTTGCCCAACTATAGGTTCCTGCTACAGAGTTCCTGGGTGTGATTATCTATATTTGATTCTTGTGTACCGATTCCTGCCTGTTCTTCGATTCTGCTTGTCTTCTGCCTGGTCTGACCTATTTGCCTGTATTTTGACGATTCTTTGGATAAACCCTCTTGTACCTCGAACCTGGTCTGGTCTCCTCCTTGGTCTACACTATTACTGTGCCTTCGGGCCCGTTACAGTATAGTTGGGCCATGGACCCTTCGGAGGAGACTCCAGCTCCACCTGATGTCGGTGGCGCTATCCGCGGTCTGGCTTCCCGCATGCAGTCATACGAAGCCCAGCAGTCACACTTCGCTCAGGCTCTTGAAGCTATCCTGGACAAACTGTCGGCATTGTCACCTGTGGCCCCGGTCCCTGTGGCCGTTCCTGCAAGCCCACTTCAGCCTTTGGAACCTCGCATTCCTGCGCCTCCCCTCTTCAGCGGCGATCCTGATGCATGCAGAGGTTTCATCAACCAGTGCGAGATCCAGTTCGCCCTGCTGCCAGGTCAGTTTGTATCCGAACGAGCTAAAGTGGGGTACATGATTACTCGCCTGCAGGGGAAGGCTTTGGAGTGGGCATCACCTCTGTGGGAGAAGGGGGACCCTTTGATTGACAACGCCAGTGCCTTCATCCGTGAACTTCGGGTCGTCTTTGATGCCCCTGGTCGAGCTATGGCATCCAATGCTCGTCTGTTCCAGATCCAGCAAGGCACTCGCTCTGTTCCAGAGTACGCTATTGAGTTCCGCACCCTAGTTGCGGAGACCACCTGGAACAATGATGGGTACCATGCCGCCTTCTACAACGGCCTAGCCATGCGGATCAAAAACGACTTGGTCTCCCGGGAAATTCCTTCTCGGTGGGAGGATCTGGTGGCGTTGGCTATAAAAGTTGACACCCGGCAGAGGGAATTTCAACTCGAGCTCGACAGAGAGCATTCGAAGAAGTATCCCCGGTTCCAATCCACCCTGGCTCCTCGCTTCCAGAGACCCCTACTCTTCAATCCGGCTTCTGCTTTTTCCTCTCCTACTCCTGCGGTTTCTGCTTCCTCTGCTCCATCTACTGAGGAACCCATGCAGATCGGACGGGCTCGTCTTTCCGAACAGGAGAAGCTACGGAGAAGGGCTGCCGGCCTATGCCTGTATTGTGGGGGCAAATCGCACTTCGCCCATGAGTGTCCTGTGAAGCCGGGAAACGCCAGCACCTAGGTAGGTTTGGGGAGACCTATCTGGGTGGTGTTTGTCATTCTCCCCAACCCTCTACTCAACGCTTCCTTCTTCCAGCACAGATCCAATTCGGTTCCCAGAAGATCCCAGTGCAAGCTTTCCTGGACTCTGGTGCTGCCGGAAATTTCATGGACAGAGTTTTTGCTGCTCGTCATGCGGTTCCCCTACAACCCTTGGCCTCTCCTCTGCGGGTGTTGGCTATTGATGACCGCCCTCTGTCTTCGGCCATTATTTCTCAAACCACCGCTGAACTTTCTCTTAGAGTGGGCACCATGCATCTGGAGAGATTGGCCTTCCTACTCATCGATTGCCCTTCAACTCCACTCGTTTGGTACTTCCCTGGGTGTGCACCCATAATCCGGTCATTGACTGGTCTTCCTCTCAAGTCTCCCGCTGGAGCCCCTATTGCCAACGGAACTGTTTGCCTGCTGTACCCCTTATCAAGGTTTCTTCTGTTTTTTCCAAGTTGTCCCTTCCATTCGTCTATCAAGATTTTGCTGATGTCTTCAATAAGGGCTCTGCAGAGACCCTTCCTCCTCATCGACCCTATGACTGTCCGGTCGAACTTCTTCCTGGTTCCATGCCTCCCCGGGGTCGCACCTATCCTCTTTCCCCCTCTGAGACGGCTGCCATGAAGACCTACATTCAGGAAAATCTCCAAAGAGGCTTCATCCGCCCTTCTTCCTCCCCTGCTGGTGCTGGATTTTCTTTGTTGAAAAGAAGGACGGAGGTCTGCGTCCATGCATCGACTATAGGGGGTTAAACAAAATCACCATTAAAAACCGTTACCCTCTCCCCCTAATATCCGAACTCTTCGATCAGTTAAGAGGGGCCAAGATCTTCACTAAGCTGGATCTTCGGGGTGCCTATAACCTCATTAGAGTTCGTGAAGGGGACGAATGGAAGACCGCCTTCAATACCCGAGACGGGCATTATGAATATCTAGTCATGCCGTTTGGACTATGTAATGCCCCCGCGGTCTTCCAGGAGTTTGTAAATGATATATTCAGAGACCTGTTGGGGCAAAGTGTCGTCGTCTATCTGGATGACATTCTTATCTTTTCCAAAAATCTCCTCGAGCATCGCTCCCAAGTGAAGGAAGTTCTTCTTCGCCTAAGAAAGAATAATCTCTTCGCTAAATTGGAAAAGTGTTCGTTTGAAGTGTCTTCCATCCCTTTTCTTGGGTACATCATCTCCCAGCAGGGTTTCAAGATGGATCCAGCCAAGGTTTCAGCAATTCTTGATTGGCCCCTCCCCACAAGTGTCAAGGCTATCCAAAGGTTTATTGGCTTTGCCAACTATTACAGACAATTTATTAAAGGTTTCTCTTCCAAGATCTCTCCTATCCTGGCCCTTATCCGCAAAGGGGGTAAACCACAGCACTGGCCTCCTCTAGCCTTGGAAGCCTTTGAAGCCTTGAAAACTGCCTTTTCTTCTGCACCTATTCTCAGACACCCCGAACTTCTTCTTCCCTTCTTCCTCGAAGTCGACGCCTCAGATGTGGGAGTTGGAGCTGTCTTGTCACAGAGATCATCCTTGGATGGGAAGCTACATCCCTGTGCATTCTTTTCTAAGAAATTTTCCTCCTCCGAGCAGAACTACGATGTGGGGAATCGTGAGTTATTGGCAGTGAAACTCGCCCTGGAGGAGTGGAGACATTTATTGGAGGGATCCTCCATTCCCGTGACCATCTTTACAGACCATAAGAACCTTGAATTTATCCAGTCCCTCAAACGTTTGAATCCTCGACAAGCCAGATGGTCACTGTTCTTCTCCCGTTTTAACTTCGTCATCACCTTTCGTCCTGGCTCTAGAAATAGAAAGGCTGATGCTTTGTCAAGAAGTTTTGTTCCTGAAGTTCCCTGCTCCGAAGATCCTGATCCTCCAAGATCGTCGCTGCCCTATTTCCCTCCTTGGCTTCGCAAATCCTTTCCGCTCAAGCTTCTGCTCCTGACAATATTCCTCTAGGGGTTGCCTTTGTCCCTCCTGATTGTCGCCAGTCTATCCTATCCCAGGCTCATAGTTCCAAACAGGCCGGTCATCCCGGAGTGGAGAAGACTACCGAACTCCTTTCTCGCCTGGTGTGGTGGCCATCCATGAGAAAGGATGTTAAAGACTTTGTTTCTTCTTGTACCATCTGTGCCATTTCCAAGTCTGGACATTCTCCTCCCAAAGGACTCCTTCTTCCATTACCCATTCCATCTCGTCCTTGGACTCATCTTGCCATGGATTTTATTGTGGATCTGCCTGTCTCCTCCGGTCACACTGTCATCTGGGTTGTCGTTGACCGGTTCAGCAAAATGGCTCATTTCATTCCCCTCCACAAACTTCCCTCTGCTCCTGAACTTTCCAAGCTTTTCATCCAACATATTTTTCGTCTCCATGGGTTTCCTGCCGAGATCGTCTCTGACCGTGGTTCACAATTCGTGTCTAGATTCTGGAGATCCTTGTGCAAAGCTCTCAATATTTCTTTGCAATTTTCTTCTGCCTATCACCCACAGTCCAATGGAGCTGCTGAGAGAGTAAACCAGGCTTTGGAACAGTTTCTTCGCTGCCATGTTTCCCTGTGCCAAGACGACTGGTCGGGTCTCCTTCCCTGGGCTGAGTTCGCCCATAACAATGCTTTGCATTCTTCCTCGCATCAGTCCCCTTTCTTCTGTGTCTACGGTCAGAATCCTTTGGCGTTCCCTCAGGATCTTCTCCTCACTAATGTTCCTGCTGCCAACAATCAAGCTGCCCACATGATGGCTATTTGGGCTGCTGTTGCCTCTAATCTGCAGAAGAGCTCCCTGGTCCAGAAGAGGTTTTCCGACAAGAAGAGGGTTTCCGCTCCACCCTATGCTCCTGGTGACAAAGTTTGGCTTTCCACCCGTAACATCCGCCTGAAGATTCCTACCCCAAAGCTTGGTCCCAGATTCATCGGTCCCTTTCCTGTCATTGAAATCATCAATCCGGTGGCGGTTCGTCTTCAACTCCCTCCAGAGATGCGGATCCCGAATGCCTTCCATGTCTCTCTCCTTAAGCCTGCTGTGTCCTTCTTCTTCTTCTTCTTCTTCCCCAGCTCCAGTCCTGGTCGACGATCACCAGGAATTCGAGGTGAAGAGGATCTTGGACTCTTGTTTTTCCAGGGGCACTCTTCAATATCTCATCGAGTGGAAGGGATTCGGTCCCGAGGAGTGCTCCTGGGTCAGGAGCTCAGATGTCCATGCGCCCATCTTGGTTCGTAGATTCCATAAACTATTCCCTCTCTCCCCTAGACTCGGTGGTCCTGAGGCCCCCCCTAAGGAGGGGGGTACTGTAATGGAATCTACCTCAGGTCGTCAAGATGGCGTCCAAGATGGCGTCCAAGATGGCGACCACCTGCCTCACCACATGGCTCCTGCTGGGCACAGCTCTATGACCTCACCTTCTTCCCACTCCCGGATTGGTCGTCGGCGACGGAACGGACGCCGGCGTCAGAATCGGGCGCCGGCGTCAAGACGTCAGCGTGAGGACGCTGGCGTCTGCGTCTGACGCAAGCGCGTCAAAATTTGGCGCCAACCCAGAGACTATTTAAACCTACTTCCCCTTCCAGTCCTTGCCCAACTATAGGTTCCTGCTACAGAGTTCCTGGGTGTGATTATCTATATTTGATTCTTGTGTACCGATTCCTGCCTTTTCTTCGATTCTGCTTGTCTTCTGCCTGGTCTGACCTATTTGCCTGTATTTTGACGATTCTTTGGATAAACCCTCTTGTACCTCGAACCTGGTCTGGTCTCCTCTTTGGTCTACACTATTACTGTGCCTTCGGGCCCGTTACAATATTACCCGCTCAGTTACAAGAGTTCTTTATGGACTTCCTACGTACTATGTTACCTGAAGTGGAAGGTAACTTTCTACTTATTGAACGGATCCATCGACTGTATAAACCTAAGAATGCACCCCAATCCGCACCCAGGGATACGGTTGCCAGATTGCATTTTTTTCACGTAAAGGATCTCCTGCTAAAAACGGCTAGGAATTCAGAATCCAGGCCTGAGAGATATAAGGACATAGAGCTGTTCACCGATTTGTCTCCAATGACTCTACAAGCCAGGAGGGAATTTCACGAAACGACGTCCATACTCCGGCAACACAATATCCCCTACAGGTGGGGTTTTCCTTTGCGACTGGTGATCATGAAAGACGGAGCTACTACCACCATCCAAACTCCAGCGCAAGGGTGTACACAACTCCGCACTTGGGGTTTAAAGCCGATACCTCATCTGCCGCCTGTAGGAAAAGAGGGATGAAGTTCTGTTTCTGGTCTTAGATCCATTTACTGCAAGTTCTATTTTTTTTTTGCCCGACCGGGCATTACTGTTTTCATCATATCTCCCGGGAGCTGTGTTAAGTATATTGGAATAAGTTACTGTTTGCTTGGTTAACCCCTCGATACAGACTTTACCCTGTGGGCCATTTGCTGGCAGTAGGCCCCACGGTTCAGTGGAAGTATCCACCTTTATAATTATAATGTTTTTTTCTTTTCTGTATGTTTATACTATTGTTTTCTCTCTTCTCCTTTCCCCCCTTCTTCTTGGGTATGCGTTCCTTAGGAAATTGTATATGCTTTGTGGTGTTATGCTAACTGGGTTCGATGGTGACTCTCTATGTATGACTTTATGCAACCGACATTATATTTATGATGGCGTTTAATGTTTTAACAGTTAATGCTAAGGGTCTGAACAGCCCTTATAAGAGATCTTCTTTATTGTATGAAGCCAAACAGCAGCGGGCTGATATTGTGTTTGTTCAGGAGACACACTTTACTCCTTCTACTACATGTGTTCCGAAAAACAAGTTGTATAGTATATTCTATTCTGCCCCAGCATCTACGAAAAGAGCAGGTGTTGCAATAATGATAAGCTCTTCCTTAACTTACACATATGAGAGTCACCATGTGGACCCTAATGGTCATTGTATTGTGTTGAATTGCTACATTAATCGGAAACCTTATACTTTGGTCAATATCTACTCCCCAAATTCCTCTCAACTTACATTTCTTAGTAAGGTATTGCATAAAATAATCTCTTTGAAACATGGGTCCTTGATCTTAGGTGGAGATTTCAACCTTGCCCCTGATCCTGTATTGGATAGATCGGGTACTCCTAAGGGCCAACATAAGCTGAAACTCTCCTCATTCCAAGGCCTTTTACAAAAATATGGGCTTTATGATTCATGGAGACTTTATCATCCTGGGGAAAGGGACTATACATTTTATTCCCATGTGCATTTGTCCTACTCGAGGATTGACCTGATCCTTGTTCAGAAGGATATGCTAGACTACATCGCACAGTCCCATATTGGTCTGATTTCATGGTCGGATCATGCCCCTGTGCTGTTATCCGTAGCAGACCAGGTGCAGCGATCCTCTAGGGCCCAATGGAGACTTAACCCTTTACTGATCACCAGACCTGTATTTAAAGAGATAATCTCTAAGGCTATAAAGGAGTATTTTGGACTTAACGATAATGGTCAATGTAGTACCTTTAGTGTATGGAATGCCCATAAGGCTTACTTGAGAGGGCTTTTCATTAAGTTGGGCTCTAAATACAAAAGAGATAAGATTATGCCATATCGCACACTTTTGTACAAACTATATAGTTTGGAACAAAACCATAAACAGTCACCTGATCGATCTACTGCAGTCCTGATTGCTGATACTAGAAGGGAGCTTCAAAATTTAGCGATGGTACAAATTCAAAGTAAATTGACGTTTCTTAAAGCCACTCATTACAGGATGGGCAATAGAGCATCTACGCTTTTGGCTAACCAACTACGCACTAGTCAGGCCAAAAAACTTATTCACATGATTAGAGATAACCGCAACAACCCCATTTATGACCCAAGAGCAATAGGGAATAGATTTGCTGAATTTTATACGACTCTTTACAATATAGCTGACGACCCTGCTACTCCTCAACCCACTTTACAACGCATAGATGATTTCCTAGATTCCATTCAGCTACCCCGACTTACTCAGACTCAGTGGGAACAGCTTAAAAATCCTATAACTGAATTGGAGGTCTCGAAAGCTATAGCATCATTTCCTAGTAATAAGGCCCCCGGGCCAGATGGGTTCACGCATTTATACTATAAGACGTAGTCTCCACTATTACTCCCACATTTAACAAACACCTTCAACGAAGCTTTTGCCGCAGGTTCTTTTCCCAAAGAAATGCTTCTATCACAGATTGTTACCTTACCTAAGCCGGGGAAAGACCCATCTTCCGTACAAAATTATAGGCCAATCAGTCTACTGAACGCAGATATAAAAATATACGCTAAGGTTATAGCTATACGTCTCCAGTCCATTATGCCAGCAATTATAGATCCGGACCAGGTGGGATTTACTGTCGGTAGGGGTGCCCCTGATGGTACTCGTAGAGCCATTAATATTTTACATTGGCTGGGGCGCTGTCGGACGGCTTCTCTGCTTCTTTCCCTGGATGCGGAGAAGGCGTTTGATAGAGTTAATTGGTCATATTTATCTAGGGTTCTAGAAAAGTTTCACTTCCCCCTGGAATTAATTACTGCAATTATGGCGCTATACAAAGGCCCTTCGGCACAGATCAACACTAATGGGACTTTATCTGCCCCCTTTGACATATCTAATGGGACCCGGCAGGGGTGCCCGTTATCTCCTATTATATTTTCCTTGGTGATTGAACCCCTTGCCCAAGCCATCCGCCAGGACCCGGATATCCAGGGTATCAATATAGCTGGTCAGATTCAGAAGGTGGGTCTCTTTGCGGATGACACTATTATTTATATGTCACACCCATCCCACTCCCTAAATAAATTGCTAGGGCTATTACGAGCATATTCTGAGGTATCATATTACAAGCTTAATGAAACCAAAACGCAGGCTTTATGTATTAATCTGTCGGATGCTGATACCGAGTGGTTTAAACGTAATTATCAGTTTCAATGGAAGGGGAATTCAATAAAATATTTAGGCATTGATATTATGCTTTCTCCCAGTGATATGGTCAGGGTAAACCTTACACGGTTGTACCAGGAATTATCTGCTGATGTCAAAACGTGGAAGTGCCAATTTTTGTCTTGGTTGGGACGGCTGCAAGCTTTAAAAATGTTGGCATTGCCAAAGGTTTTGTATGTGTTTAGAACTATGTCTGTACATGTACCACCTGCCTATATTATGAAACTGCAATCACTCTTCAATTCTTTTTTGTGGCAGAATCACAAAAAATCCTTTAACACCTCTTTGCATGTGTCTCCCATTGCACCAATAGCAACAATGGAACTGCTCATTCCGGAACTCAATCTAACCCATTGGGGTGACTTCCGATTAGCTCCCATTCACTATCTTACCAAAAAAGGTCAACTTTTGTCTTTTGAAGAGCTACAACGACAATTGCTCCTTCCGAAAATGGTGTTTTACCAGTATCTGCAGATAAGACATTATTTAGGGTCAACTGGCTGTATCCCGCTGAGGACACAAACTGTGTTGGAATGCTGGCTAACTACCCTAACACCTCTGAAAGAGAGGGATATCACTTTGGTATAGAGCGCTGCAGCCTTCGGTTGAGATTAAGAGCACTTCCACAATCCTCAAGTGGGAACAGAGATTGTGCATATCTTTGTCTGAGGACGACTGGTTGCATATATTTACTATTCCTACCACAGTTTCTAAATGTATTTCTCACCTGGAGACATCTAGGAAAATATTGTATGATTGGTATATGACCCCCAGTAAACTCCACCGCATTTACAGGACTGTACCTAATACGTGCTGGAGGGGATGTCACCAGACGGGTGATATGCTCCATATTTGGTGGGGATGCCCTAAGCTTCAGCAGTTGTGGCAGCAATTGGAGGCCTATTGCAACACTCAGTTGGACTTACAAATAAAGTTTACCCCAGAAACTGTTCTCCTGGGCCTTCTGGATCCAAACGTTCCGAAGGAGTTGTGCACGACCGTGCACCATCTGATCTTTGCGGTGAGGCAATTGATTGCTAGACAATGGAAGTCCGTCACGGTTCCCACGGTTCGGCAGATTATCAAGGAAGTGGACATTCATTATCAATATGAGAAATTGGCTGCCTTGGCTACGTTTAGTGCAGCGAAATTTTATAGGAATTGGGAGAAATGGTCCTCTGTCAGACATAGGCTGGTTTACGTTGATCCTCAGCTTCAGGTGTCCTAGGAACGGATACCCCCCCCCAAACCCCCCCTCTATTCTTTCCTCTATACTATGCTTTTATATTTTAATTTACTTTCTTTTATTGCATTTATGTGTATTGTTTTCTTTTGAAACTCAATAAAAAACTACATTTAAAAAAAAAAATGTAGATTTGACATTTAATTTGCACTTGGTCTGCACATTTTCAAACACTTAATACAACTAAAATGTAGTGTATGAAATGACCTTGGAGAAAAATGATTTAGAGAGGATTTGTACAAATTGTCACAGTTCAGTCGAGGTAATTGTTGACTGTTCAATACAAGTTGTTCTTGCATTGAAATAAAATAGGGTGTCTATACAAATGTTGGCTTGGAAACCACATATAACATTGCTACAATTTTTTATTGAAGGGCATTTGTGTGCACAAAAGGATGTTGCTGTATTTCCAGGTAGAGATGGATATAATTTAGCTATCTGACCTTATCTTTGTAACATCACAGGCCTGAACATGCAATGATTTTTCTGAGTGAATTAATGAATGAAAGGGTTCATTGCCTTTAGCCGTCATTTAATGGATGGCACTACAAAATGGATACTTTATATTATTGTTTATAACATAAAGCGCCAGCAAAAAGCAGTGGTGTGCATTCAGGAGCTGGGTGACTGACATAGAAATAGAATATACCACATTTAAAACAAGCTTTACTGTTGCGGCATCTAAAGGTATTTAACTACATCATACAAATCCAATTACCATCAGGTAAAAATAGAACTGCACTTAGAAAAACGAACTGTGAATGAGCCAATAAGCAGTGCTTGCTGCAAAGGTGTTTATTCCAACGACATGTTTCGGGCACAAAGGCCCTTTATCAAGTATAGTGTACAGGTCACATAGTGCAAGTATATATAGTGAGCGCATAAATATATAACTTTATCTGTAAGGGAAAACGATACATAATAAGGTTAGTAGCTTATTAGAGATTAACCCAGAAAACATTTGATGCTCCAACTATCATTTAAGCCTTTAGGCTGCAATGTATCTAATTTCTAAATCCAAAACGCTTCTCTTTGTAACCGATACTTTAGCATGTCACCTCCTCTTGTAAGTAGTTGTATAACCTCCAATACTGTCCACTTCAGTTGGGAAAGGTTGTGGTTAGAAACATTAAAGTGTTTGAAACTGTGGACCTAGTGTCTACTAATACCGCACCGACAAGGGACTAAAGAATTGTTTAATTTACAGTGGAAAGAGATACACACCAGCTTGCATGCCAGCTCACTTGCCGTATATATTAAAAAACAAGAATACCCCATGGACTAAGACTGGACATTAAACCTAATGTTTAAGGATCAGCAATTGCAACAATGATGGCACGAAATCTGTAACAAATGTAGTCAAGATTTGATGCTACTAACAATTGAAACATTAACCGATAAGCTACAATGTATCCGGCAAGAGATAAACTGCTCTTGTGAAAATTTGATACAGGAGAAAGGCAAACATTCAGCGGAGAAACTCCTTAAAGAACAGAAGGAAGCACTTACCAAGCTACAGGATACCATTACAGCATGGAAGCGCACTAGATTTAAGCGTAACACCAAGATTATCAAGAAGGCCGTGTCTACACTTGGCGAGAGGAACGGCGCCAACAACTGAACAAACGGCGCAACCAGCGTACTCAAGTGACTGGCAGTCCAGAGTATTCGGACCCCATACAGAGACCAAGACAGGATCAGAGCCACTACAGGGAGCGTCATTTATTGCTTTTCTATAGATAATTCCTATTTTGATAGAAATCTCAAAGATGCAAATAAGTCTTCTACATGCATTCTTAATCATAAAATACTCTTCTGTTAAGAAATATTTTTTTAATAAATATTTGTTCAGGTAGAAATGAATTAATAATCTACAAAATCAATACATGACCTTTGCGTATCATGGTCTGTTAAATATTATACAAATTGACAACATAACTTATTACATTATTTCATATCATTGTGCTGAACAATGATCAACAAAATAATCATAATAAACCTACAGCATACTTGAAAAAAAGTGCTTATATGTCAGAAATTCCCCAGATGTGCAAGTCAACAGTCAGCCTAATTTGTTGTAAATCAAGTGCATCAATCACATATGTCTAACACTTTGCTGAAGTGACTTTATTGCCTCAATCTAATTACATGTATTTTCTGACAAGGTTACATGGGCCTCAGAGGCTTTGAATGAATTATTAGTTGTTTTCCAATTTTCTTATTATTTTGTTTTTTCTGTGCTTGTTCGCTGACACACTAAAATGTAATGCACATCATGGAGAAAAATATGTGTTTTTCGAAGCAAGCAGCTGATTGCACACAAAGAAAATTAGTCTTATATTTTCAACTTTCTGTCAGCCATTTACTATATTTCAGCCCCAATGAATCAGGTAATGTAATGCACTTCTCTGGAAAAAAAAAACATAATTTTCCCAACTCAGAATAAATGTACCCATAAGTAATAAAAACTGTTTTCCCTCAGTCTTTTATATTTTTCAACCATTGTCCTTAATAAATATGTCAAAACCATCCATTTCCATTTTATTCAGAACATCCGCATCACATATAAATATTCATTCACTTGGAAATTCTCTTACAAGGACGAAATATTAAAAGTAGAGTAAATTCATCTTTATGAGAACGAAAGTTGTTGTTGTTCAAATACCTTGTACAGAACTAGAAAAGGCAGGGACGCAGAACCAAACTCATTTTAACTTTCAATGAGACTGGGGTTATGATATTCCCTTTGCTCTTTTTCTCTCTTAGGGGAAATGAGGAATTATTTTCACATTAGATTTGTAATGTAGTCAATGAGACATGAGTTGAATATTTAACAAGGCCCTGGAGATATATACTGTCACAGTGAATAAGGATTATTGTCAGTGCATGGCATTAAAAGAGTACCATTTGACCGAAAATTTCCCTTTGCTTGTTTATTTTCATCTTTAACCCCTTTTTGACATCTGTCTCACCCCGTCCATTCCTTTTGGGTCTTCTTTCTTGCCCAAGTGAAATGCATACTTTGTTTTAAAACCATCAAAATAAAAAAAGTGTGTTTTCATAAAATGGGTGCAAGTGGAAATCTTATCTATAATATTATAATATCTTGTTATATATATTATTATAATATTCTATATAATAGAATATTATAATTTCCGCCAGAAGGAAATTATAATAATCTAAAAATACTGTTAGTAATCTAATTTTACTCAGCTTGTGGAAATCCCCATGCATGAGTATAAGGTAAGAGTCTCAAAAATGTACAAACTTGCCACTCCCATTTAAATTTATTTTTTTCTTTACTTTTTGTTTGCAAAATTTTTTAAAAATATTTAATTTCTTAAGCAAGCATTTCAACTGGTTAAAAACTCTTAAGGGTTATTTTTCAAAGTCCGATTGTATCTGAACATTTTCTGCTACAAACTCCGATCAAATCTGCTTGGGTTTTTTACGCTTATTTCTTATTATATTTTCACGAAAATTTGCTTTGCAGGAAAAAATCCGATTTTCACGATTTTTTTCTGATTTTTTTACCCGAAAACTCTGATTTTCTGGATTTTTCACCGGAAACTCGTCTGAAAACTGTGAAAACTTCGGGGTATTGCATGAAACCCAGCGCATATCGAAAAATCATTGGGACTTCTCCAATTGACTTATATACAACATTGACAGGTCTGAGATGCCGGATTTTCTGATTCAGACTTTTCCATCCTCAGGGATTAATAAATTCTAATTTTAGTGAAAGAAAATCACACATTTTTTGGGATTTTTGCATTCTGAGTTTAGTAAATAACCCCCTTCCTGTAACTCTGATTCTGCTTTGTCTCTTTTTCCCCAAATAACATTACTCCTGGCATAGTAAAGCAATACATTGGAAAAGTCACATGGGCTGGTACACTTTAGAGTTTAATACAATACTATTGCTTTAGACCTTGCTGCCTGCGGGCAAGGTTTCTATTAATTCACAATTTACTCACAGCTGAAAATTCGGCACCTTTTTATGTCAAAGTACTTTTCATCTTTTTATGTCAAACCTACTCTCTGAGACCCTTGTAAAGTGATTCCATTGGAGAAAAAAAGTAATTGACATTCAATCCAAAGTGAAAAGACCTTGATTGCATTTCAAAGACAGCCAAATCAAATGTAACCTCTCGTGTCTTCAGAATTCTTGTGCAAAAGTAACTATGTTACTATGTTACTATGTTACTACGTACCCATTGAACACCACTCTACTGCACAGGCATTATTTCAACAGCTTCTAGTACAGGTATAGGATCCCTTATCCGGAAACCCGATATCCAAAAAGCTCCGAATTACGGAATGGCTGTCTCCCATAGACTCCATTTTATCCAAATAATCCAAATTTTTAAAAATGTTTTCCTTTTTCTCTGTAATAATAAAACAGTAACTTGTACTTGATCCCAACTAAGATATAAGTAATCCTTATTGGAAGCAAAACCAGCCTATTGGGTTTATTTAATGTTTACATGAATTTCTAGTAGACTTAAGGCATGAAGATCCAAATTACGGAAAGATCCATTATCCGAAAACCCCCAGGTCCCGAGCATTCTGGATAACAGGTCCCATACCTGTACATTATCTTTTATGCGTGGAAATTCACTAGAAAGAATTTGTATACTTTCCTTAAAAACTGTAAAAGGATAGGCAGATAGCTCAACTGATAAGGCTACTATTAAATTGATCTTATTAAATTATATATATAGGTACATACAAGAATGACACTCATCCAGAGGTACAACTCATTTAAAACATACTGTATATGAACAGGTATGGGACCTGTTATCCAGAATGCCTGGGACCTGGGGTTTTCTGGATAACGGATCATTCCGTAATTTGGATCCTCATACCTTAAGTCTAATAGAAAATGATGTAAACGTTAAATAAACCCAATATGCTGGTTTTGCTTTCAATAAGGATTCATTTAATCTCAGTTGGGATCAAGTACAAGCTACTGTTTTATTATTACAGAGAAAAAGGAAATCATTTTGAAAAATTTGGATTATTTGATTATAATGGAGTCTATGGGGCAGATTTACTAAACGGCAAAGTGGCCGTTGCTAGTGAAAATTCGCCTTAAATCAAATCCGCAGGGACATTTCCAATTTAATAACAGACATAGAAGTCAATTGCTATGTACATCGCTAGTAAAGTTTGGGACCTATCGCCAGATGAATTTTCACTCAGGCAAAGGATCGTTACTCAGTAAATTCACGAAAGTGCAAATTTTACAGAACGTTACGTCTTTCGCCAGAGTTTCCTTCGCCAGCTTAGACCTGGCGAACTGATAAGATGAATGAGGTTTTTTTACCATTTGAGGGGCATACGACAATTGTTTTAGGGTGGGCTCATGTCTAGGGAATTAGAGGATCTCTTTTGTCTTTATTTTGCTTCCTTGGACGTTTGTAATAATAAGTGGCCACTTTAAGTATTTGCACCAACATCTCTAATAAAGACGTCTATATGAACTATATGTACCTGTCCTATTCAAATTGACCTAAGCATAAGTGTACTAACAAAATTTCACTTGGCAGAAACTAACATTAGTGAAAGTTCACTACAAAATGCTCACGCTGGTGAATTACACTAGTGAAATGTTGCCAGCATTCGGCTGCAGAGACGCAACTTCACATTTTAGTAAATTAGGGGCAGATTTACTAAGCTCGAGTGAAGGATTCGAATGAACAAAAACTTCGAATTTCGAAGTACTTTTTTGGGTACTTCGACCATCGAATAGGCTACTACGACCTTCGACTGCGACTTAGATTCGAACTAAAAATCGTTCGACTATTCGACCATACATTAATCGAAGTACTGTCTCTTTAAAAATAACTTTGACTACATACTTCGGTAGTTTAAACCAACCGAGGTACAATGTTAGTCTATGGAGACCTTCCCCATTACTTTTCTAAGCTTTTTTGATCAAAGAAAAATCCTTCGATCGATCGCTTAAAATCGCTCGAATCGTTCGATTCAAAGGATTTTACCGTTCGATCGAATGATTTTTCCTTCGATTCAATATTCAATATTCTAATTCGTAGGATTGTACTTCAAGGGTTTATTAACCCTCAATATTCGACTCTTAGTAAATGTGCCCCTTAGTGTAGTGGTAGTGAATTTGCGCCTGACGAAATGGCACAAAGTGTGGCAGAGCCTTCTTAGGCAAAAATTCACAATTTTGTGAATTTGCCCCTATGGAAGATGTTCATTCCGTAATTCGGAACTTACATTCCATAATTCTGGTTTTCAGATAACTGATCCTATATTTATGTTTATTTTACTGCTAAACACAATTATACATACAGAACATTATACATTTCAGTGTACTGCAATCATAATCCTTATAATGGCAATACTGTTACACATCTCTGGCAAGAAAATTATTATGTTTTTGAGAACATACAGTATGAGGAAGAGAGAATTAAACAGAACATTTTTTCCCCTCTACGTTTGCAGAAGTGTTACAATGAAAATTGTGGAGGCAGCACTCCATTCATGTGTTTCATCTCAAAGTCACAGAACATAGAACAGTGTTTCATCTCAAAGTCATTGAACATAGAACATTCTGCAATAGAATTACTGTAAGATTCACACATATAGAATGAAAGAATCTGTACACTGCTGAAAAGAGCTTTACGTGTTTGACAGTGAAAAATACTTATATTTCTAAGCTTGGCCAATGCACTTTCTTATTGGAAATTCATTTTCAAAGTTGTCAGGTGGCCTATCATCGTTATGTGCAAAAGTCTCTGGCTCCCCAGGCAATCAAACTAAAATATGTCCCTCATTTCAGCTTTGCTTGTTCTGCTAAATTGAAATGTTTGTTAATCATAAACCTGAAAAGAAAAAAAGGAGGCTAGCATATCTTGCCATTTGAGCAAAAAAAAAGAAAAGAAAAAAAGGCAGATTTCTTAACTGTTTCTTTGATGGAGAAAAATTGAATATCACCAGCAGATATTAAAAGGATGTATAATTCTGTACAAACACATACGAATTGTACCAAAGGGGAAAATATTTTGTAACAGTGATACATGGTTATATTATACTCACCAAGCACTGGAGATTCCAAATACTTTTCTTGTATTCTATAACATGATGATCATGTGGTCATAGGAATTACACCTTGTATTGTTTGAAATGGATTGTCCAATATGTGAGCCTTTTCTCTTACAGATACTGAGTCTGAATAATTTATATCCAGAGCCACAATGGAGTAGCGGGATCAGTGGTGGAGTGCAGATACTGGCCGGGTAGGCTTCTCGGAAAAGCAGTCAATTTATATGTATTTAGTAGTGGTCCTTTAAAGTAGCCATTGCAGCAAATGTCATTGGTAGTGATGGACAAATTTGTCCCGGTTTGGTTCACCGAAAAATTAGCAAATTTCCAGTAAAATCCGCGAAACGGCTACAAATTTGCAAAATGCCTTGAAGTCAATGGGCGTCAAAATTATTTTGAAGCGCGTCAATTTTGACACCCGTGCCGATTTTTACACTCGCGTCTATTTTGTCCAAATGCATTAAAGTCAATGGGCCTCCGAATGGGCCCGACAATTTTTATGTGCGTAACTATTCTGATGCACACGCCCACATTTTTGACAGATTTTTTGCTGGTGAATTTTCAAATTTATTCGCTGGCGTCAAAACACGGAAAATTCACCTCGAATTCACGCCTGGCAAATTTATTTGCCCATCACTATTCATTGGAGGAGAATCAGCAGTCAGCTTTTCCGAGTGAATGGCCAAACTCCAACATGACATGGAACTGCTGTGTTGAATAGTATATCCCAGAGCACAACAGATTGTATTAATCATTGCAGTTTTTGTTGTTGGCAAAAACAGGCACAGTTATTCATAATGATGCCATTTGGTAAAGGTTTTTATGTTACAACACATGGCCATCTTTTCTGAATTACACATAAGTGTACCTTTGGATGCAGGGAAACCATGAAGTTATCACCGACCTAAAGCTGGCACTGACAGACATTCCTGGGTTCCCACGTTATTGTTAAAGGGATACTGTCATGGGAAAAATAATTTTTTCAAAATGAATCAGTTAATAGTGCTGTGCAGAATTATGCACTGAAATCTATTTCTCAAAAGAGCAAACAGATTTTTTTTACATTCAATTTTGAAATCTGACATGGGGCTAGACATATTGTCAATTTCCCAGCTGCCCCAAGTCATGTGACTTGTGCTCTGATAAACTTCAATCACTCTTTACTGCTGTACTGCAAGTTAGAGTGATATCACCCCCTCCCTTTTCCCCCCCAGCAGCCAAACCAAAGAGCAATGGGAAGGTAACCAGATAGCTTGCTAACACAAGATAACAGCTGCCTGGTAGATCTAAGAACAACAATAGTAAAAACCCATGTCCCACTGAGACTCCTTCAGTTACATTAAGAAGGAAAAACAGCAGCCTGCCAGAAAGCATTTCTCTCCTAAAGTGCAGGCACAAGTCACATGACCAGGGGCAGCTGGGAAATTGACAAAATGTCTAGCCCCATGTCAGATTTTAAAATTGAATATAAAAAAATCTGTTTGCTCTTTTGAGAAATGGATTTCAGTGCAGAATTCTACTGGAGTAGCACTATTAACTGATGTGTTTTGAAAAAAACATGTTTCCGATGACAGGATCCCTTTAATAACCATGGCAGACTTGTACCTAAAGAATGATGACATACTGAAATTTTCAGCTCAGTCGGGTACAATTTGACTCAACGCACAAATGCAATTGACATTTTGATTCTCTGGGTGCAATTGTCATTCACTAGAATGGAGGGGCAATTTTAAGCATTTTGATCACAGAGTTACAAAACACAGCTTCATAGTTGGTACCAGCTAAGTCATGTCCACAGCAACATGAGCACAATGCACCAAAAGTCTGATATAGGTCTGTTTTTGTAGTGCATTTGTCTGTGACTTTACCATTGGGGTGCCTGCTCTGCTATATAATGTATCTCTCTCTCTCTCTCTCTCTCTCTCTCTCTCTCTCGTACATCTTGTACAGCAGAGTTGCAACCTGATGTTTGGTGTGTTGAGTCATTGCTGAATGAACATGCGGACAGTTACTGCTGATGTGCCTCCTGTTTCTGGAGCCTTAGTATCACATACAGAACGCTGAAAGGCCACACAGTGAACACAACAGTATTAGTATGTGTATACAGTATATGTGCACTTTGTTTTTTTTCAACCCAACTTAACTATGTAACTATGTAATTTGAGCATAACTGTGTTTAGTACAAAGCTATTAATACATCTATGACATTGTGGCGGATATAGAAAGTCCTTTTACAGCCCTGTTAAAATGTTTTATTAGACCAAGCCCCTTTATTTTTGGACCATTCCTAATTCCTACTTCTGCTAAGGGAATAATGCAATAGGAGGGCACAGGTAGGTAAAAAGGAAGCTACCGGGGGTAGGCTTAAAGGGAAGGTTGCCAAACTGTGGGGAGGGGCCAAGCCTGGATGCCAGTTAGGAACAAATTTGGATATAAATTCTATTTTTCTCATAAATACTTCTTGAAACCTATCTTGAAGGTAAATTTAAAAAAAACACTTTGGTGGAACAGGGGAAAAATGTTGAAAAAAATGGGCAAATTGCATGTTTTTTAATTTTACACCCCTCACTAATAGCAACCCTATGAATACAGCACTGCCTGCATTCAATAGAACTGTATTCATAAGGAGGGCTCATATGGGTCAAATCGTGGGCCTCAAAGGAGAACTTGAATCAAGTATGTCTGAAACCACTGGCTAGGGATGGGAAATTTTTTTAGCCTAGTATCGCCGAAAAAATGACGCCCATAGACTTGTTTGGCGTTGTGCGTCAAAATCAAAAGACGCACGTCAAAAAAATATTTTTTTCATGGACTAATGTGCGTTGGCGACATTTCGATGAATTTTTGGAGAAACGAAACGGGTTTAAATGCACCCATCCCTACGCCTTAGAAACAATGCTTAGTCAAAGGTAAATCTAGAAGCAAAGTCAGTAACACCTTTCTGCAGGGCAAAAAATCTTATTTTACATTTTAATGTTTCTATTAGTCATACAAAAGTCCTATATATATATATGAAGTCTCTAATTTAAGGACATTTTGTGTCTTTACTATCTTTACTTTGTTAGTTGTCAGCAAAATTTGCAAAAGAGTAGAAGGTTAAAAATTCTGAAAGGTAATATAATAATTTTGGCTTAAGTACCTTGCAAGTAGTGCTATTATAATGTAATATAAGATCCGTGTATTAAATGTAATGCTATCTGTCAACTGAAAACCTTTATCAAAATAACAGTGCTTGCATTGCATTATTAATATAGTAAAATAACCATTTGCATTATTCTCACTCTAACTTTCCTTCACGTTCTAACTTTAAAATATAAACCATTAAACAAAAATGTTCATAATGCATAAAATAATATCATAAAAGTCACATTACCAAACAGATCTGTATTTTGGCTGAGTTAGCAGTTCTCTGAAGGGAAAAAACAAAACGGTAAGACAGGGAAATGAGTCCATTTTTCTGCAGAGCCATAATCTTATCCATTATCTGACAAATGGATTGTTTCTGTCACTGCATTAAAAAAATGTAACTATTGCTGCAATAATGAACATAATTTTTCATGTTTTTCTGTTTAATAACAATCCCATTTCCTCAGCAATGCAAAACATTTTGTACACAATGATTCTTAGATTAAAGGCTCTGATACAGAGATGCTTACTCCATCATTTGTGGCTTGGTTCTTGATATAGATACAATACTTATCTAGTTCTTGTATGACATACATTAGAAATTAGAGGCAGACAACCCAGCATATCCCACACATTACCATGATCTTTACCCACAAGGCAGCATGTTTTATTCCAGTTCAGTAGCAGGGGACACATTTGTGTCCACTGCAACTTGAATGTAATACACTAATATAGACTCAAATTAGCAACTGTTTTTGTTGCATGTGTTCAGCTGCAGCATGTGCTTCTTCCACTGCATCTGTCTTCAGATAGCATCACTTCTTGAGTGTAGAGTCACTAATGGCATTAATGGATGATTCACACAGCACATGTCATTTGTGGCTATTGTAACCTGCCGAGGGAAGCCTGGAATTACTGTCAGGTTCAGGTTGATTGTAATTGCAGGGTTCTGTTTCATGCACTAAGGGAAGGCTGAAGGGGTGCATTGATGCTTGTTGCCAATTGCAATGGAGTGTGTATATTCTCTGTTTTTAAAATGCACAGGATTATTATATCCTTATTATAGTATTATGGCCACACTTTCTTTTTATGGAGGGAGGTAGGTGGTCAGCAACCATCTCAATGGTGTGTAACTCACAATTGGACGTATTATTTTATCTCACTGATCACTGGGTCTATATACATGATGCACACATGCACACACTGAAATGTTGCATGTGACCTAATAAACACAGGGGGGAACCATCATACTCCAGTAGTTGTGTTGTGGTGGTCAAGTTGGTCAACTGTTGTAATTAGAGGGTGCTCATTTCCCTAGACCAGTGATCCCCAACCAGTAGCTCGTGAGCAACATTTTGCTCTCCAACCCCTTAGATGTGGCTCTCCATGTCCTCAAAGCAGGTACTAATTTTTGAATGCCAGGCTTGGAAGCAAGTTTTGGTTGCATAAAATCTAAGTATAGTGCCAATTAGAGCCTCCTGTAGGCTGCCAGTTCATTTAGGGGCTACCAAGGGGGCTAGCCAATCAGAGCCCTTATTTGGCACCTTAAGGGACTTTTTCATGCTTGCGTTGCTCCCCAACTCTTTATACATTTGAATGTGGCTCACGGGTAAAAAAGGTTGGAGACCCCTGCCCTAGACTATGACTAGACTAACATTTTAACTGAGTAGCCTAGGAGAACTGACTAAGAGAAAAACATCACCGGTGATGTTGCCCATAGCAGCCAATCATAATTTTGCTTTTGTTTTCTAACTTGTAGGTGACTGTTGAAATCTAATTGCTTATTGGTTGCTATGGACAACATCACTGGTGATGTTTTCTCGAATGTTTTACAAAGCATGATAAAAAGGCCCCTTAATATATACATAAAGAACAACATGTTGCCCAAAGTTGCCCATAGCATAACAATTGTACAAAACAAACGTCAAAAACGGGTGCCGGCGTCAAAAACGAGACGCCGGCGGCGTTTCACGATTTTTTCGTCGTTTTGCGAATTTTGCGCGAATTTTTCGCCGAAGCGAAACGGCAAAAATTCGCCCATCACTAGTTATTAACGCAATTCCATGAAAACATGAAAATATGAATAAGATGTCATTGCACAATTGGAGTCAAGATTTAGCTCTCTGTTTTCACCCTCTTTTTCTCTTTCTCTTTCTCTTTGCCACTATCCTACAGTATTACCTCATAGCCCTTTCTTAACTGGTGTGGGATATACTGTAACCTACCAGAACAACTTTTTTCCTGTTATGGCTTACATGTAAATATAATTATTCCTAGTAAGCTTCCAACCTATTTTTTGAAGCTAGTGCACGTTGTGCCGTGTTTTCTTTCTTTCAAAAACCTGTTTGTCTTTTAATAAACTTAAGTTACAAAAAAAAGATATTGTTTACCCTATTCAGGAGTAGAGAATCGAAAAAGACTCGGACATACAGATATAAAAGAAAAAACTATGACAAATTGAATTCTTCATTCAAACCTCATGGGTTTAAGGTTGGCCCCATTTGGCAGCCTTGCAAAAAAATTCATCATGGAATTATAATCATTTTGGCAGGAACCACCTCCAGCAGTGTACACACAAAATTTATTTAGAAAAGATGGCTTAATATGTTTATATGCACTCAACCCCTTTGGTAAACTATTTATACATATTCGCAGTCCCAACCCCCCTTATGTGACAGAAAATAGCAATATATGAACTCCTTTAAGTTATTAGTAGGGTCACGTGGTAATCCAACTGCCTCTCTGCCTCCTTAAAGGAACAGTTCAGTGTAAAATTAAAAACTGGGCAAATAGATAGGCTGTGCAAAAATATCAAATGTTTCTAATATAGGTAGTAAGCCAAAAATGTAATGTATAAAGATTGGAGTGACTGGATGTCTAACATAATTGCCAGAACACTACTTCCTGCTTTTCAGCTCTCTAACTCTATGTTAGTCAGTGACTTGAAGGAGGGCCACATGGGACATAACTGTTCAGTGAATTTGCAATTGATCCTCAACATTCAGCTCAGATTCAAAAGGAACAGTTATTTTTTTAGAGGCTGGTTTTGCATGAAGAGTCTAGAAATGTATCAGTACCAATGATAAGCGCCAGCTCTTTATGCTGTCCCATAAAAAGTAAGTACAGACTTTTGCAATATGTAAAAACATTTAGAAGGATGTTGTAGGTAAATTATGGACAGGTATGTATTTAACACATAGACCTGTCATAGACCATGGAAGCTAAGATTGCCCCAACTTTTAGCACAACTCTCAGTCCTCCATGGACTGTCATTATGAATGAATTGTTATCCAAGGTTACTTGGGTTGTCATCCTAGACCACATTCATGACCTTTCTCTGTAGCCATCACCTGTCTCAACATAACCTGTTTGGAGCAGCAAAATGTGAGCTTACGCAATTTTGAGCATGTATGCCATTGTCCAAGAAAGAATATTCTCAGGTAGTAATGAGCACATGGATTCATGGCAAAATTCCATGTTTGGCCACTGTAAATTGTGCAAAACGTCAATTCACTATAATGCATTTTGCGTGAAAATAAGAAATGAAAAAACATCCACATTGATTCTATGTGTTTTTCACATTTTGTGTGACTTTTCTGGCAAAGCAAAAAGGGACAAATTCGTTCATGACTATTCTAAGGTCATTCAGTATGTGTTTTAAGCCTTAACCATATAGGGAGCGATTCTAATGATCACAGAATCACATGAAGTGATATTTTGACTCAAGCATTTTAAGCAGTTTAAGTATAGGATACCAGCTGGTTTCATGTGCTGTATAAGAAGTTGGCAGAACATGGTACATGGCTTCAATCCTGATTTTTTAAACACAATTTCTAAAAGGCAAAACAAGGAGATGCAGAAACATATAGGGAACTTCTGACCTTGTCCTTCAGGGGTTCAGAGAATATTAGCATAGACAAGGATAAATCTGAGGGTGTCCTATGTTTCATTCAGCAAAATCTAGGAAAATTTCAAAATCTAGGAAAATCTCTAGTCAACCAACCTACTTGCTATTGTACATTGTATAAAATGCAAGTACATATGTTTAACATGATATGTCCTGCATAAAACCATGATAATTGATCCACAGTTTAATGAATTTAGAAATGAGGGTCCTTCCTAGAGTTCTCACTGTTTTGAATATAAATCTTATTAACATATCTGTACATGCAAACATTAAACAGTTCAGCTGGCATCTTGTGCACTTTTTCATCTCCAATTTGTGCCTGTATGATAGCCTCCCATCCACTTAGACTGTAAGCTCTACGGGGCAGGGACCTCCTTCCCACTATGTCTCTTATCACATAACACTTAAGCTCTTTGTCCTGGTATGATTTCTGGTATATTTATTATGTGATTTGTCTTCTCAGTGTATACTTTTACATATATTGTACTTTTATACATTGTTACAATTTACAAATAAAGTTATACCTACATACATACGTTATGTGGCCTATTTACTAATACTTGTATTTACTTTTTTTCCCAAATCATATTTTCTTTGTAAAAATTAGTGGGCTTTTTTATTTCTTTAAAACGCTAAAAATTTTAAATTTATTATGTGTAAGAACTATGAAAACTCTTTCCAAGTAAAAAGAGTCAAGGTCCCATAGAAGTCAATGGGAGCTGCCCTGATCCTATTGGACATTTTTTGTAGTATTCAGACTTTGAGAGGTTTTCAGATATTTTTCGCCTGTAATGTAAAAAACATTTAGAGGTTTTTGAGATATTCTTATTTTTTTCAGATCATTCAGCACTTTTTTATATTTAGATCTTTTAATAACTTTCATGAGAGTTAAATCATTGTTTAAAAAAGCTCTAATACCACTAGAATTCGACCTTTAATATATGGGCCTCCATATAATCATTTTAATTAATTCTCTGATAAACCTGTGGTACATATACAGTTGTTTGAGTCATTATTTAACTTCACAGCTTGCTTACTATTATCTGTTTGAGTTTTGCCAGCAGTGTTTAGTTTTGATTGTTAGCTCATAGGGATGGGCATATTTTTTCGCCTTGTTTCGCTGCAAAAATTACACCCATAGACTTGCATGAGTCGTGCATCAAAAAAAAAAGATGCACGTCAAAAAATTTTGCGGGGCGACAAATTTTTTTTGACGCCCATAGACTTTAATGGCCGTTGGCGACATTTCTCCGGCGACAAATTTTTGGCGAAACTAAATGGTTCAAATTCGCCCATCCCTACTAGCTCATTGAAAAGACATTTGATATTTTATTAAGGAAGTTGTTAGAGATTTGATACATTTAGGGGCAGATTTACTAAGGTTCGAGTGAATTTTTGAAGTACAAAAAGTTAGAATTTGTGAATTAGTAATTTTTTGAATACTTCGACCATCGAATAGAATACAACATTCGAATTTACTTTGACTTCGATTCGAAGTAAAATTTTTTTGACTATTCGACCATTTGATAATCGAAGTGCTGTCTCTTTAAAAAAAACTTCGACTTCAATACTTCGCCAACTTAAACATGCCGAAGTGCTATGTTAGCCTATGGGGACTTTCCAGAGCAATTTTCTAAGTTTTTTATATTCAAAGGAAAATCGTATGATCTTACGATAAAATCGTTAGAATCATACGATTCGAAGTACGATCGTACGATCGTACTACAATTGGAATACGATCGTACTATGAATAAAATCCTCCGACTTCAATTTCGAATGTTGGAGGATTCTATTCGATGGTCGAATTTCGAAGTATTTTCCACTTCGAAATTCGACCCTTTATAAATCTGCCCCTTACAGTACATATACTGTACTGTACATATACTGTATATGCTATACATTATGTAAAATCTGTTAATAGAGCCTATTAAGAACACAACAATAAATACAATTACTTATATACCCATATATCAACAGATTAGCATTTCTGGATGCAGCCCAAATATGGGGTTAGTGCATTATAAATTTACTAAGGACTGTGTTAGACTGGGACAGGTTCTTTGTTGGTAACCATATTTTCCACTCAGCTTCTAAAATCCCTCTCGAGCAACAGAAAGCAGAATTTTGCACATGAAAGAACTGTATGTCTTTACAACAGATCACACATATTCCCTGATGTGCTGGGAGGAAAAACATTAAAGATGAAGCTATGAAAAGACATATGTCTAAAAATGGGAAATATATAAAATGTAGTTTTACAGCATCATTGCTTCCAGGACTATGACCACAATGTGCATACAGTAAAATGCCTCAGAGCATATAAAACGTTACATACATTGCTGATGCATTCGGAGTTGAATTTAATAGATAATACAGCATTAATCTGTTGCAGATGCTGTGCTACAACTCCCAGGACCCCTTGAGAGTAATAACTGGATAGTCTCATGTTTCAAATGCCCGCTCTAAACAACAGGACTGAACTAGTATTTCTACGATAACATGCAGTTTTTCCCCAGTGATTTAAGTATAGCTCAGCTAACTGACACAATATCATTTAATGTAAACCATAAAGTGATAAAAGATATTTGGCGAGAAAGAGAAAACTTTAAAAAAAGTCAAAACTTATATCAGATGGAGATTTTTTTTATAACAGCTAAAAGGGATTTTGCATGAGTGAATTATATATTTCCCACTTGCATATAGGTCTTGTTTTTCACCTTGTCAAAACAAGGTAAAGTAAACAGTTGACCTTACAAAGACATACTATATATGAAGGACAACTTACTTACTCACATGCAGTGTGCAAAGTGCAATCTGAAATGCCTTTGCCATATTTTTGCAAAATTCCAGCATCATTGCACCTGCTGTATAGTTGTGTTACTGCAACTGTATCCAATACTGCATAACAATTGCAATAGTACAGCAAGTTTTTGTTAGAATAAAGACTTATTGGGGCCTATTTATTAATCCTCAATAAGCAGAGCCCTGCTTTCTCTTTTGAGACATGCCACTTTGTAACTGTGCATATTTTACACAGGTTCCTCAGGGCAGGGGTGTTACTGATTTGTGTATTTGCATTTTATTTCTCTGCCAGGGTATAAAAAATGTATCTGTTTTACTGCAACAGTGTGGTTAATTATTGTTTCCTAGTGGGGCCACCCATAAGTGTATCCCAGATCCTGCAATGCGGAGGCACTGGCATTGAGAGAAATTCCCAGTACCCATTTATATAGCAAAGGTGATTCAGGACATGTATATGGTAAGATATTACTTTATAGCCTATAATACAAGGGTGGTCAATATAGGGTTACACATACATACATGTGCAATAAACTCTATGAGATTAAAGTTTAATGATCTTTAGTTCAGTACTATGAATGTATTAATGGATTCACTGAAACTTTTAACAGTGAAGGCTATTATTTTTGGCACAATTCTATGTCTATCCCAGAAGGAAATGTGGACCTCTAAAAGGTTTCTCTAGCACATTCTGCACTTTCTACAAATTTTATTTGCCATTACTTTTGTCCAACTCCAAAGTGTATTCATTTGTACTTCCCTTATTGATTAGAAGTAGCGATAAGCAAATGTTTTACCTGGTACAGTTTTGCCAGCATCAAAAAAACCTTCTGTGAATCAGCAGTTGAATCTCGCTGTATGCTCTGTTTCAGAATGTTATCTGTTGCCCAGAAAAAAAGGTAGATGTCACAATTATCATTCCCTTGCCTTTCACATTAACCAATGACATTGGAGCCCTTAGTAACCGTCCCCTTTTCTATCAAAGGAGATGTCCGGCAAAATGAATAAATTGGCAGCATGGGAGCTTTTCTTTTTCTCTGATTAACAGTTGTAGTAAAGTGGAAAGGAGTTTCACTGACAAGGTAGGCGATGTATATGCTAAAAATATCTAAAATGTGATGTAATTTAGCTTTCCCATTGACACATTTCAACAAAATTCAGGAGGGTTTTTTATTTTGATAAAACATGGCAGCTTTTCTCATCGCTCAATGCTCTTATCAGTTCTTCAATCTTGATCCTGTTTTTTCCTATGTATTCTTTAACCCTGTTTGTTAAATTATTGTAAAATGCTGCTGATATATAAATAAATGATCATAATGATGATGATATGTCCATGGATCTATAGATCAGCATCCATTTGGTTTTAGTTCAAGCCTTAATAACTATATCTGTTATGCAAAACAATATAGAAATGGAAATATTTTGCAGAGCAAAGTTTTTTAAAATAATTTCTCATTTGGTTTGAAAAATTAAGTAATTTTTGTCTAAGATACAGTAATGGTCGTGCACCAATGTGAAGGCAGTATAGAAAGTGTTAGAAGACGTGCACAACTTATCTGCACCTTTCTCCCTGCTTTCCACAATAAATGAATTGTTGCAGGTCTCTGTGCTCCATTTCAAAGTCTCCTAACTTGGACATTAGACAGAAATGAATATTAGCAAGAGGAGATGGATACCAATTGTACTTACTGCCTGCCCTACGACAGGCCTTGCAGTGTAGGGCTGGCCTGCATCTGTCGATACTGTGGCCTGCAACTTTCTCTGGATCTGCATAAGCTCTAAATACCAATGCTTTTGCACTTGTATCTGACTTTTACTAAATAAACCAAAGTAACGTATAACTGTTGCAGTTCTAAATGCAATAAAATATGCAGTGTAATTGATTGTGAATTGCATTATTTCCCCAATAATATCACATTATTAAAACATTTTATATTAGATAATGCACCAGCTTTCATTGTTCCAATAAGAGCCACAGTGGAAATAAAAACTGGAATAAATCTATCCTTTGCATGCTTGCTATCCAGCTTCCTAAATCAAGAGAGAAGTGTCAGATATTCTAAGTGAGGATCAATCTTCCCGTCAATGTGGTAAATACCGTAATCCCTTCTTTTCCCAATATGGCTTAGAAATTGTAGCTGCCAGTATCTGGATTTATGGATAACTATCACGCCAAGCTATTTCAAAGTGATTCAAAGGGCTTTTAAAACAAGGAGGTCAAAACTGCTAAGACTGTTTCGGGGTTTAATGGATGTGTCATGCTCCTGCCAAACCTAGTTTGTTTGCTGTTAGTTACATCAGTGCTCAAGTTAACACACCCCCTTCCAAACAATCTGGGCTGTTTAATAACAGTTTAAAAAAGTGTGGAAATGCCATTATTCCATCTGCACTCCTGTCAGAAGCACTGGTGTGCACAATGATGCCAATACAATTCCATTAAAGAAGATATGCATTGACAGTATAGGCTTTCTAATGTAAATGACATATAAAATCCATTTACTAGGGGAAATTACATTTGACCAGCCATAAGTTCTAACGATATTGGTCTCTGGGAATAATAGGGTTAAAATAATCTTCCTGGCTGTCTATGGTTGTCCTCTACAATGCATTGAAGGTTCTTTCATCTTTGGATAGGTTTCAGAAAACATGCCCATAATTTAACAGCTAAGGTTTTGAAGGTTATGCGCACACTATCAGGGATACAGAGATTGACAGGTCTGTCTAAAAATATGCAATTTATTTTACAGTTCAGATTGAAAGCAATTTTTTACTCATCTTGCAGAACAAACTTATTGGAACTGGCAAAATGCTATTTTTGCGATTTTTTTTATATTTCCCTTCAGAAATGTATAACATGTAAACCTCTACATGACTGTATTGAGTAATGGTACAGTGATTGGGAAGACGACTAACCGTTGCAATTTAAGAAACCTGAATTATGTTCTCTGATGAATGGTATAAAATGATTCTGGAACATCATTATTTATAATTAGTATGGCCATTAAAAGCACAACGATTTGCAAGGTGTGGCAAGACACTATTATCTTCAACTGTGTAAGTGCTATGGATTCTTGAATAAAATAATTCAAAGACTGTGCAATAATATAAGTGTAAGGCAGTCACTGAATTATAGCTATGATCTAAAACAAAAGCCATAAAACAATATGTTTTTGAAAGAAAGCATGTATAGTCCCAGGAATTTCAGGAGATACAATCCCCCCAAGGAATTAAAAGCAAAGTCCTTTTTGCTTGGGGGTGATATCTCTGAAACTCAGGGGGCTATACATGATTTCTTTCAAAAACATAAAGTTCTTCTTTGGCTTTTGCTTCGATTTTTATCTTAAAAAAATATCAATTTACGTAATTGAAAAAACAATCAATCTGGTCCCCTATTGGCCAGCAAACAAGTTATACTGCACTGCACTTCAACAATATTTGTACTGCAAGATAAGTAAAACATAGTCAGCTTTGACATGGTACAATCATTTGTTCTTTTGTGAATACAAAAATCTGGCCAGATATTTATACCACTGTGGCTGCAATGCCTATACAACAGCTTAACGGTTTTAAGATTTGTAATTTTCTGATAAGTGGGATATCTTAAGTAGGATCTTTGTGATCCTGCTACATGTGAACCTTTAGAAATGTCATACTGCAATTGTGTTATTGATTTTTATTTTGTTTGCTGCTTTTATAAATTAGGGCCTACTCTCGCTAGTCTCTTTACCTAGTTTCTTTTAGGCTTCTGCCAGAAGTCAGAAATACTACATGAAAGGGAATTCAGGTTAAATCGAATTTAACAGTGTACATATTAATGTAAACATGTAATAAAGCGCAAAAAGCAGGTGGACTTTTCTAAGACGTATAACAGAGTTTAATTGCAAAAAAAACAAAATTTGCTGAGGTCAGCTTCGTCAGGTGTGACATCGCTTCTGGTCTCTGCAGTGAGTGGATGTACAGGTGGAACACACTGGAGAGGAAGACGCCGGCAGAACTAATCTCTTTGTATTGCAAAGGTTCAGCTCCATGATCTGCACTATAAGACTGGATTGTTTGATATGTGCTCAAAAGTGTGACTTATCAAAAGGAATACCCTGGAGTTGATATTAATTTGCTGTTTTCAAATCAGGAATCTTGTAAGCTGCCAATCCCACCAGAGAGTGGAGAAGCCACATGCGGAGTTTTACTGATTGAAGAAAACACCATTGCATCTTATTTTAATTAATTTTATCTTTTGAAGCAAGCACTACAAGCACCTTGTTTGACTTAAAGGGATACTGTCATGGGAAAACATTTTTTTTCAAAAAGCATCAGTTAATAGTGCTGCTCCAGCAGAATTCTGCACTGAAATCCATTTCTCAAAAGAGCAAACAGATTTTTTTATATTCAATTTTTAAATCTGACATGGGGCTAGACATTTTGTCAATTTCCCAGCTGCCCCTGGTCATGTGATTTGTGCCTGCACTTTAGGAGAGAAACGCTTTCTGGCAGGCTGCTGTTTTTCCTTCTCAATGTAACTGAATGTGTCTCAGTGAGACATGGGTTTTTACTATTGACTGTTGTTCTTAGATCTACCAGGCAGCTGTTATCTTGTGTTAGGGAGCTGTTATCTGGTTACCTTCCCATTGTTCTTTTGTTTGGCTGCTGGGGGGGGGGGAAGGGAGGGGGGTGATATCACTCCAACTTGCAGTACAGCAGTAAAGAGTGATTGAAGTTTATCAGAGCACAAGTCACACGACTTGGGGCAGCTGGGAAATTGCCAATATGTCTAGCCCCATGTCAGATTTCAAAATTGAATATAAAAAAATCTGTTGGCTCTTTTGAGAAATGGATTTTCAGAATTTTTCCCATGACAGTATCCCCTTAATTTTATTTTAGCAGTAGCACTTTGTAGAAATCACTATAGAACACACAAGAAAAATCTGTGCATAGACTTTCAGTGGTTCAAGACACACAGATTAGTGCTTTAACACCTAGGTGACTGCACTGAATATTAACAATATTGCATTAGGTTCTGTTATTTGTTTTTTTTCCATAGCCTTTGTTGTTGATCTTTAATTGTATCTTGAACTTTTCTAAGAGTAGTAATTTCTTAATTTAAATTTTACCCAATGCCAACATATCATATGTTCACCAAGGATCATACTAAAATGTTGCATATAAAATACTTAACTATAAAATCATTGATGCAACCAAAAGTGTGTCCTTGAGACCGGTGCCTGCATAACACATTGGAAAAAGATAGTGGGAAAGTCTGGTCATCCTACAACCGGGAACTGTCCTAAGGGGAGTGTGAATCTTGCACGTCAATTCCGAATTTTCTGAGTGAATGAGATCACGATAGAGAGTAATACGAACATACTTGACAGGTGATCACACATACGCTGTTGGAGGGATTGAAGTATACAGAGAGATAAGTGTTTTTATATGCAACATTTTATTATGGTCCTGTGAGAACATTTGATATGTGGGGATTTGGTAAAATTAAAGTGAAAAGAAATGATTACTCTTAGAAAAGTTTCCCATGCTTTTTGCTCTTTATTTCATTTTTAGGTATTTGGTAGAGTGTGGAAAAGTAAGAGGATTAAGTAATGTTGGGGTTAATTAACCACAATTCTGGGAGTGCCGCAAGTTAATATTTAGTACCCTTTGTTTAGATTAGAACACAGGCTACCTTTGGTTGGGCAGAAATATCTAATAAACTTTAAAGAAAAAATTGAGAATGAGAAGGTGTCATCAGAAACAGCAACATTTTTCACACCAACTATATTAATGTTTTCACAGTCCTGCCCCCAGGCAAGGTGCTTCTAGGACGGACTAATATCTCTAGAATTCCCTTTCTTAAAGCACTTCCCACCTTTAGCTGAGGCCAAGAAGAAGACAGTTCCTATAGCTGAGGATGAAGGTAGAAAGGCATACTTAATTATATTTGGACAAGGGCACACCATAGCCTGTATCACTCTAGAACACAAAAGTTAGCATTCTCCTGGCACAACCTATGCCATAGTTACTACATTCTTCTTTAAATTAAAAACAGTGAACAGGGAACAGTGGCAATGAAAACATGTTGTAATGAAAATGTTGAATCTTTCAAATAATTTATTTAAGGGATGTTATCATGATTTTTATGGTAAAGTTAAGTTTTTATTCTAAATTAAACTATGTACATTGTATGTAAGTGATATAATTCATTCTACCATTTTAAAATTTTATTTTTGAACCAATACATATATTTTTTTAGTTGTAATATTGGTGTGTAGGCAGCCACATCAGGCAATTTTGCCTGGTCATGTACTTTCAAGAAGAACTGCTTTCAGATAAGCTATTGTTTCTCCTACTCAATGTAACTGAAGGAGTAGCAACTTGGGTTAGTCGGACTTAGATCTTTATTAATGAGTGATGTTCACTAGGTAGGGTGCATTTTTAGCAGTGCAGGTGTCTGGAAGCTGTTATCTGGTTACCTTCCCATTTTTCTGCTTATGGGCTGCTGGGGGTGGGGTAAGGAAGTCAGTTATCACTCCAATTTGCAGCAGCAAAGAGTGATTGAAGTTTATCAGCGCACAAGTCACGTGACTGGGGGCACCTGGGAAACTGACAAAATGTCTAGCCCATGTCAGGTGTCAAAATGAAATATTTCATATAAAAACACATTCCCTGAATGTAGTAAAATATAAATGAAAAATGGCAAATGTGTGTAGTTTCTAGTGGGATGGTCACCTCAGGATATATGATTAAAGGACAAAGTAAAAAAAATGAAAATGTAAAAGTATTAGGTATTTACATTAGAAGTTCTTACTAGCAGTATCTATAGCCAGAAAGGAATATCTAGGCTCCTGTCCTATTAGAAAATATATCTCTCGGTGCATGCACAGACAGTTCTAAACCCTGAGCTTAACCCTGAAGAATTCTTCATTATTGATGACACATAGATCACAATGGTGCATGCAGGAGCACAATGGTGCAGGAAATAAAAAATGGTTGCGAGCTTGATGAGCAAACAAGTACATAGCAGAAACCAAGATGAAAGGAGGGGAATATATTAAAATCTATATCAGCATTTCAGGTGAGGAGTTACATATAAACAATGGCAATTTATGGTAATCCTGTGTTTCATTTTACTTTAAAGGAGAACTAAACGCTAAAAGTGAATATGGCTAAAACTGACATATTTTATATAATGACCTTGCACCAGCCTAAAGTTTCAGCTTCTTAATAGCAGCAATGATCCAGGATTTCAAACTTTTTACAGGGGGTCACCATCTTGGAAAGTGTCTGTGACACTCACATGCTCAGTGGGCTCTGAGCAGCTGGTGAAAAACTAAGCTTAGGGGTCATCACAAATTATCAAGAAGAAAATGAGCTTTGTCTGTAATATAAGATGATGCTAGTTCCACTGGATTATGTGCTGCCATGTAGTAATTATCTGTATTAATTACTTATCAGCCTTATATAGTGACATTTCTATTCTATGTGTACAGTATATTGTGAGTGGGTCCCTAAGCTCAGTAAGTGACAGCAACACAGAGCATGTGCAGTGAATCATCAGAAAAGAAGATGGGGAGCTACTGGGGCATCTTTGGAGACACAGATCTTTACTGCAAAAGGTCTGTGGTTGCCTTGGGCTGGTACAGAAGTCTATAACATAAAGTACAACATTTCTAGCTACTTCTGTAATTAAGCTTTAATGAAACACCCTTCTCTGAGCTGTTGAGCTGTTATTATAACAGTTTTAAGAGATTAATTTGGCCAGTTTGGGTTTATGTTAAAGGGAGCTGATTCCATTACAGAGGTGTGAGATATATTTAAACTTAATGGAAATATAGATGACTGAAATGTCAGTCTATTGCAGAACCACCTGCAAATCTGAATTACATCTCCTCCCACAAAGTGATTATGTATCTGGGTCAATTCTGGAGAGAATGAGAGTCCAGTTATTGAGAATGTTACCTTCATTTTTGAAAAACAAAAATCTGACTCAAATTTACAAGTCTGCAATTGAGTTGTTAACTGCATACTATATACTTACACACTGAACATTTGCATCATTCTAGAATAAATAGATTACCATTTTCCAATTTCACAGTGTCAAAACTCTTTTTCATCGTCTCATGCTCCTTTGCCTTATCAATCATGCCTGAAGAAATCTCCATCAATCACTTAGTCATGAGACCATGCAAGCTTTTCTGCTTCTAGTGAATGGGATGTAACTGTTTCTATTACCTTTTTTACAGTATTCTAAGCATTTCATGATTCTGCATTTGTCCATTGGGTTTTTATATTCACATACTTGCTACAATATTATTGGAATGCATTGCATAGCTTGATCTGGTTTATTACTTGATGATGACAGAAAATCATCTTCCATATTCTTCAACAGCAACTCTTCCAAAACAAAGCTGCCTCAAGGTTACATGAACATTGCTCTAGACTCCCACAATATTCTAACACATTATTGAGGCTTAAAGACTGCTGTGAGATGTAGTTCAGTGATATAAATGAAACACAAAGTAAAACATTCGTTCAGCTCTTCAGATCACTGCTTCACTTCATATAAGAATATCAACCAATAAGAATTATTTTTGAATATTGCCATATATACTGAAAATCCAAAATTGCACATTTGATAAAATGGGCTGACATAGTGCTGGTAGTCTATTGAAGTCAATAGACGACAAATTGTTGTGACGTACAACTGTTTGTTAACACTCCAAATGCATTAAAGTCAACAGGCATTTTTTATAGCGGTAACTGCAACTTTTTGTTGTATATTATATTACTGGCTACTTATTGAAAACACACAGACATTTAGAACATTAGACAGACTTCGAGCACAAAAGCAAAGGGCTTTGCCACATGTAAATTAACATGTATGAATATCTGAAAATAATGACATATAAACAAAACATACAAAATATCACGTATAGTTTTCTTTCAAATCCATTAGTTTTCACAATCCATTATGGATTTTTTTTTTAAAACAACAGATATGGCAATCAAGCTGCTTTCAGACTAATCTCAATAGATTGTGTAAATCAAAATATATATTTAAATATACAGCCAGTTTCTTTAGACTTTAGTATAAAAGTCAAGAGGGCAGATTTACTACTGTCCCAGACACAAATGCAAGGGGAACAGAATTGCATGGCCGATATATGGGTATGTTCACTTTTGCCCAGGACAATAGTCTGTACAGCCTGCGTGAATTGTGGCTCCTGGCTGTACATGATATAAATGCAGATTTTTTTCATCTATACTGTATGCATGGATTATATGACCAATCACGCTACTATTTTCTTCACTTTCGTTCTTGTCTCTCTCCAATGGCATTACCTTAAAGGATAAGCTTAACTTAGAATATATTGAGATGCAAACTCACTAGTTATAATACCTAATGCATTGAAATACTTCTGAAGATTCTTATTGTAAAGAAGCAGAGATACATCTCCCAGAAGGGTTTCAGGAGTAATTAGCTCAGATGTACAGCACATGGTTGCATAGAAAGCGATGCACTTTGAGACTGTACCTGATCTGGTTGCTAATAAGCCAGAGAGCCTGTTTATTCTATAGGTATTCTGGTTTAAAATGGATGAATGGGAACGCTGAAAATAAATGGAACATGTATTCCAAATAAGTGAAGGACAAACACTGTATTTCAGAATTTAATCCTAACTTGACTGACACACTTAAAATGCACAAATCAGTTTCTCTTCAGAAGTGCATTTAAATAAACTCTCTTTTAGGCTCAACTCTTTTAGACTGTATAATCAGAAAGGTATAATGTTCTAACCTCTGATAAGAAAAGCCAACAATGCCCTTTTTCAGAATAATATTACTCCATAAATTGTTTGGTTGACCACATAAATGCAAAAAAGAAAAACTTACACTCGCACACCCTGGCCGTCCAAACTCAAACGACTCCCAGGTGCTCGATGTTAGAGGGATTGGGCAACCTCAAAAACAGCGTAGACACAGAACACACCGGCACAACATGGGTAATTCTAGCAGGTATAACCTTGCTCGTTTATTGCGGATGCAACGTTTCGGGGCGTGACCCCTTTCTCAAGCATGGGAAAGGGGTCACGCCCCGAAACGTTGCATCCGCAATAAACGAGCAAGGTTATACCTGCTAGAATTACCCATGTTGTGCCGGTGTGTTCTGTGACCACATAAATGCATCACAAAATGTCGGTACTATGCACTATACCAAGGCAACTTTTAAACAATTGTATCTATTAAATAGAAACTATATTTACTATGATGCACTTTACTTTTTATTTGTGTTTCTTTCTTTTTGTTTTGTCTGCTCCCTGTGCATTGCTTTACACATTATGTGGTTGGATGTGGATGTTATTTTATAACAAGTTTCTCACTATGGTTTTAGATCTTGGAAAGAGTACACAACACCAAAAGGTCTTTATCTAGACCAGTAGTCTACTCAATCCCTTGAATTGCCTTCCCCCTGCCTTCCTCCTGCCTAAAATGAAAATGTTCCTTTTGAGGCAACTTTGGGTGACTTCAGACATCAAAGCACCGCGAGTGCAATGCTGCAGGCGTTTTTTCATTTTAGCAGGGGGAAGGCAGTTCAAGGGAGATTGTCGCCCTGAAGAAGAGGCGATTAGTCGGCAGGCGACTAAACCTCCCCGAATCTGCCCATGTGCTAAAGCCCTAAGATGTAATTATAATATAAACAAATAAAAGGCTAAGCTTCATTTTCACTGAAATGAATTTACCACAATGAATTTTAAATGAAACAACACAGATGCAGTTGAACTGCAGACTTTCGGCTTTAATTCAGTGGGTTGAACAACAGGGAAGGGCGAATTTGACGTGCAACGTCATACAAGTCTATGGGCGTCATTTCCGCATCGAAACAAGGTGAAAAAATTCACCCATCCCTATTGAACAAAAAGATTGCATAAAAATGTGAGGAACTAAAGCCTTTTTTAACACAATCACTTCATTTCACAGTTCTGGAAAAACATTCTTTGGACACACTAAACCAAGATCAACCTCTAACAGAAAGATGGCAAGAAAAAAGTATGGAGAAGGCGTGGAACAGCTCATGATCCAAAGCATACCACATCATCTATAAAACATGGCGGAGGCAGTGTGATTGCTTGGGCGTGCATGGCTGCCAGTGGCACTGGGACACTAGTGTTTATCCAGAATGTGACACAGGACAGAAGCAGCCGAATGAATTCTGAGGTGTTCAGAGACACTGTCTGCTCAAATCCAGCTAAATGCAGTCAAATTGATTGGGAGGCAGTTTTATAATACAGATGGACAATGACCCAAAACATACAGCCAAAGCAACCCAGGAGTTTATTAAAGCAAAGAAGTGGAATATTCTTGAATGGCCAAGTCAGTCACCTGATTCACTTGTTGAAGACTATACTTCGGACATAAAGGCCCACAAACAAACAGCAACTGAAAGCCACTGCAGTAAAGGCCTGGCAGAGCATTAAAAAGGAGGAAACACAGAATCTGGTGCTGTCCATAAGTTCAAGACTTAAGGCTGTCATTACCAGCAAATCGTTTTCAAACAAGTATGAGATATGAATATTTTATTTTCAGTTTTTTAATTTGTCCAATTACTTTTAAACCCCCGAAATGAAGTGATTGCGTTAAAAAAGGCATTGTTTCCTCACTTTTTTATGCAATCTTTGTGTTCAACCCATTGAATTAAAGCAGAAAGTCTGCAGTTAAACTGCATTTCATTTAAAATTCATTGTGTTAATGTACAGAACAAGGATGGGCGAATTTGACCCGTTTCGCTTCGCCAAAAATTCGCCTGTCACAGACGCCCATTAAAAATTTTGTCACACAGCGAAATTTTTTTGACACGCAACTTTTTATTTTGACGCACAACGCCATACTAGTCTATGTGTGTAATTTTTTTCGGGAGCGAAACAAGGTGAAAAAATGTGCCCATCCCTAGTACAGAACCAACATTAGAATTGTCTCTGTCCAAATAATTATGGACCTAACTGTATTACATATATATACATGCCCGGTGATCCCATGGCATCACAAATTTTTGTTTCCTAACTACAGACCAGCATTACCCCTGACATAACAGGAAACATTTTCTGTTTCTACTAAACACAGCTGTGGCATAGCAAAATAAGCTTCTCTAACAAGGTAGGGCATTATAACAAATATTTAGTCTTACCGGAAATTTTCATTTTCTTTAGTCCAAACACATAATGAGTTAATATCTCTGATCCACGCCTAGTAGGACACAAAAAAAGCCACACTAATTATGAACATGCACCTATATACACATCTCCAGCAGCCACTTTCCCTCATGTTTATTTTCAAAGCTATCTCAATAAAAACAACTATTTATGCTTGAACATTTTATTCAGGGTGGGAATTCTTGTGCTGCCTTTGGACTAAAGAAAATGAACATTTTAGATAAGACTACAGTTTTGTTTTTCTTTATGTCCTACAGGCAGCACACATAATGAAATTTAGCAAACTAAGATTATAAGAGAGGAGAATTTGCCCTGATTCCAGTATTTTGCTGCCAAAGACTGTGTCCTGCATGTCTGCCACATCCAACTTATAAAACTTCGAAAAGGTGTGCAGCCTGAAATTCGCTAACTCTTCTTGCTGATGTTATGGCCACCAAAAAAGCCATCTTCCAAGAAAGATGTTTCATAGATACCGTTGCCAGAGGTTCAAATGGGACCTCACAAAGAGCAGACAACACTAGATTTAAATTACATGGAGGTACTACAGCTGACAGTCTGGGCCTCAGTTTTAGAGGCCAAAAAGTTTCTGTGTAGAATAGCAGAAAAAGCTGAAATATGTACTTTTAAAGTATTGGGACTTAATTCCTTGTCAACTCCTTCTTGTAGAAATTGAAGGATAACCAATGTAGAACAATTTTTGGAAAACCCCCTTTCTATACACCCGCTGAAGCAAAGGACTCGTTTCAACAATGCCTCAGGCATGTTGTGACATCCAGTGTCGGACTGGCCAACTGGGATACCAGGAAAACTCCCGGTGGGCCCCCGGTATCTGTGGGCCCTTGTGCTGCTAAACATTTGGCCTATTTCAATGCCATTGCCTATTTCTTTGAGAACTAAGAGGCTAAATAGTTGGAATAATAGATTACAGTATGTAAAGAATAGAGACTAGGAAAATAGAGGTTGAGTGAGGAGAGGAAGAATAATAGTACTGAGAGTGGGTCCTTGGTCTATGGTTCTTTGGTGGGCCCCTGGTTTAAGGTTTTTGGGTGCCCCAGTCCGACACTGGTGACGTCACCAAACTGCGATGACCCAAACACAGCAGAGACTTCCCTCAACCACATGGAACTGCCAAGACATGCGTTTACGTAGACAGGTACTGTGCCTATATTTTACTGCTGTAATGTCCTGCTTAACACATATGCTGTACTTCTAGTATAATATGTGGCCGGCTTACTGCAACTTCCCGGGGCTCAGGGCTCAGGCACCGTGTGCGCCAAGTGATGCTGAAGTGAGGGATGGGTTTCAACCAAACGCATAACATGCTGTGATGTCACCATCCTGCCCCGAACGTAGCAGCCAAGGCGATCTCCTTGCAGCTATGCTAACAGGTACCCTGCTACATTGCTAAAGGGACTTATTTTCTTACTTCACTCCCAGATTGACCCACACTAACGTGGTCATTCCCACACCCTTCAGGGTCTGGATCTTCGGGCAATGTCCCATTCCAATCCCTACTAGGAAGGACAGAAAAAAAGAAACATGAGAGAAAGTGGCTGCTGGGGGTGTGTACATAGGTGCATGTCCTTAATTGGTGTGGCTTTTTTTCTGTCCAAGAGATATTAACTCATTATGTGTGCTGCCTGTAGGACGTAAAGAAAATGTGCTTTATCAGTGGTTAAAAATGCCTTAGCTGCAATATAATTTTGCCTTAAGCTAGCCAGCTAGAACTTTTTACAAGTTTTACTGTGTGGTTTGTTTTACCTTGACCTAACTTGGCCTGGGCACACTGTTTTCTGCAAAGCCCTTACTTAATGACTCCATTGCCTTCTTTCATGTTATGAGCCAGCTTTATTATGATCTCAAGAGAGTAACTACAAGAGGATTCAGCTTGGATGCAATTTGACCCACTTTAGTAAGTGAATGTTTGGCTGCCTTAAGATGAAAGAGTACTAGTAATGCACTGACTTCATATTCCATTTTGATTTTAGATTATTTTGGTCACCATTTTTTTTAGAAATAAATAGCAAGATAAGTCAAACTGGGCCAAAATAAAAATGAATGCATAGGCTTGAATTAATAAAACATTGCTCAGATTTGTACCCAGAAGAATAACACTTCTGGCTGTGCTGCATTAACCAAAATTCTGTACTGCATTTATCTGAAATCAAAATTGGATGTCATTCCATTACAAACCCTCTTTCATTTTAAAGCAGCCAAACATCCATTTACTAAGATGGGTCTAATAGCTTCTATAGAGAAGCCTCTGTTAAAAGTTACAAATCAACTTTCTAAAACACTACTTACCACTTAGTAGTCCATTTTGTAATGCATCTGAGGTGTTAGATGGCTCTTTAAATTAACATTGATTGGTATCCTGGAGTTAGAAACCAATTTTGTGTTTCGGGTTGATTTGCCAGAGCAGGCAATTACAATCCACTATTTCTACAGAGTATTATAATTGTAACATATGTATTCTATCCTACCAACTATTTTTGCTTTTATCAGTTCTGGCAAAGAAACACAAAAAAAGAAATACTTTAACAGTCAAAGAACAGCTTTGAAAAGGTAAAAAAGACATAGGGATATGTACAAGCAGAGGGTTCATAGCATGGGCACCCGAACCAAGTTATTTGGTGAGTGTTGAAAAAGCAACAATCGCATGTGTTGAGCAGCGCTAAAGCGCATATCGAAAGCACTACTGACTGTGAGGGGGATGTGTCCTTTAAGCAGCGCATATCTCCTCTGCACCCGTTTAGACGGGGTGAGCTGATAGCTCACCCCTATGTCTATAAACAATAGGGCGAATTTATTGGCCAGGCACGAAATTGCAGCGAATTCTCGTGATTTGTCGCAAAACCTCAGAAAAAATTCACCGGCATTTTCGCCATTTCGCTAATTTTTTCGCCATTTTGTGAATTTCGAGTGAAAACGCCCCAAATTCGCCCATCACTATTTGCAAAGCATAATCACAGCTGATGGCAGTCATCACCGCAGTCACATGAATCAATGGCATTCATTTACACCTGGGTCCAACCTCACTTCTTTGACATGGGTGTTTTCATGCCAAGTGTTAACAGACATAGCATGCTTGCACCTAAAATATCACCGAAGTTCTCAGCTCAGTAGATTTGCACAAAATGCAAGCACAATTGTGCATGTTTTAAAATACTGGGTTAAATTGTGCAAATGGAACTCCCCTGACAGGCACAATAATCCTAGCATTAAGGGGGGAATGGTGCATTGTGGATAAAAACAATGCCATGATAATTCTTGACACTGATTGGTCTTTCTGAATGCCAAATCATAATCCTCTCCTTGTTATGCTTGTCAGGTTTAGCATGACAACTAAGCAACAAATAAACAATATGGCGTACATACAAAATGAAAACCAGGCTTGTGCTCAACTGAACTTTAAAAATGGACTCCCAACGACACAGCACAGCTGTAAATAAATCTTCTACATTCATGGTATATTGTTGCGATTTTATTCTTTAAAAAAAAAAGAGAAAACCCTACAGTTACAGGTTTGCAGGATAAAAGCAAATTCAGATGGTACCTCCCAAACAATGAAGAGGTTAATGGTTATTGAGCTGTTACATTCGCCACCACAATCAGTCTTTTATCTCCCCAATAAAGTCAGCACTGCTTGCAAAGAATATCTTTTCAGTTCTTTCATAGCTGCTGCAAATCAAATTTATATGAGGGCTGAAAGCACAAAATGGATGGAACAGTGATAAGGAAATCTTATTTTCATGAGAGCTGTAGTAACAGGATGCAGCATCGGTCAAGAGCCATATATCAAATCACAAGAGTATTAATACTCTGTGGGAAAGATCAGCAAAACATTGTGCATGTTACTTCATAGATAGTAAAACCTATTAATGGTCAAACAATTATGTTTTGCAAGTTATATACACAGATTGTGGGATTTTTAGGCATTCCTTTACAGAGTTTGGGTGTCTGGGTATGAAACTCAAAATAACCAGAAATGTTTCTAAAGGTTATATCCATTATCTGGAAAGCTCTGAATTATGGAAAGGCTGTCTCCCATAGACTCCATTTAATTCAAACAATCCATATTTTTAAAAATGATTTCCCTTTTCTTTGTTTTAATAAAACATTACCTTGTACAGTACTTGATCCAAACAAAGATATAATTAATCCTTATTACATTTTATTATGTTTACATATTTTTCTTGTTGACTTAAGGTTTGGAGATTCAAACTACGGAAAGATCTATTATCTGGAAAACCTTGTTTCCAGAGAATTCTGGATGACAGGTCCCATACCTGTACTTGTATACATTAGCTGCATCTTGCTTGTGGCATGCCTGCAGATACTGTATTGCACAGTGAAATAATGCAGTGTCATGTATAAACATCTAACACCAAGATTATTTTATTTAGTAGATATTTTATATGATTGTGCTTTTATGTATTGTAGGACATCCAATGTGTGTTTTTATTTTCAGCTCAGCATTAACAAATTTCTATTAATTCCACGGCCCTATACTTTTAGGTGTGCTTATCTGCTTGACAGCTAAAGGTATAATGTATAATAATATAGTATATATTAGTATATAGTATATATAATAATAGTATATAATAATAAATTAATAATTAATTATAGGACTATAGGATTAATTAAAAGTGGTGTTTATTATGGCTCTTGTTCAGTGTGTGAGAAAAATGGTGAGTTACATGACCCCATTTTCCCTCAAGCTACTTTAAATAAATGTCTTTTCAAAGTGAAGTACATGAAAGAAGGTAAAAGATGTTCTGTGTGCTTATACATTTAATATATTTTTATATATATATATATATATATATATATATATATATATATATATATATATATATATATATATATATATATATATATATTGTAGAAAGGAAGATATTGCCGCACAACCCTCTTGGTTTCTGGGTGCAAGTAGTCAAAAAGGCACTGCCAAAGTAGCCAATATCATAGAAAAAATAAAAACTGACACAGCACTCCAAATTTTGTATGCATAGAAGGATATATATTGTAGAAAAACAAACCAAAGCCCAAAAGGCGACGTTTCGGGGTATACAAACCCCTTTCTCAAGCCAAGGGCATCATTCAATTAACAAGCATTAGTTTACACCTATTTATACAAGGTAACACAGGGAGTTACATATAGCAAATGACATCATTGATGATCCTCACACATTAACCCCTTAATTGCTTAATGTTATCCATGCAGGTATACAACAACTCAGCGTTAGTCCACTGCATATCCAAATCCAGCTAAAAAGAAACAAAACAAAGAATAAAAAACAGAAATGAGACCAATGCTTATCCCGTCATAGAAATACATATAGGTCATAGTCTCTATTAAGCCCATTTGGGGCCAACGTGTTTAGTTGGTGTATCCACCATACCTCTCTTTTCCTCAACAATAGTTCTCTATCACCCCCCCCCATTTAGGGGAGGGTACACATTCCAGAACCATATATTTCAAATCTGTATCCTTGTGTCCTTTCTCCACATAATGCTTAGAGACTGGCAACTTCACATTGCCCTTCCTAATTGTAGATCTATGTTGGGATATGCGTGTTTTTATTTGCAATGTGGTCTCCCCGACATAGAGGAGACCACAAGGACAAATTAACACATAAACAGCAAATTTAGTCAAACACGTATAGTACCCCCTCAGAGTATATTTACGACCGGTGGTCGGATGCTCAAATGTTGTACCCTTATGCACACAACAGCATTGTGAACATGTGAGACAGGGGAACATCCCCCGCGATTTTGTACCCATGTATGATTGTGTCGAGACTTGTTTTTCCTTCGTGTCAGAGTGAACCAACTGACTACCCAACGTTCTCCCCCTTCTATATGACACTAATGGGGGTCGGCCAAACTCTTGAACTTCAGGATATGAGGATTGAAGAATCCCCCAATGTTTACGGAGAATGTTAGCCACCATATTGCTACGATCATTGTAATGAGCGACAAAAGGTATAGACTGTTCTTTATCTTTACGATGAACCCTAGCTTTCCTTGCCCTGGTTTGGGCTCTATCTAGAACATATTTCGGATACCCACGTACAAGGAACTTATTATACATGTCCTTTGACTGCTGATCACGTCTCTCTGGCTGGCTAACTAGCCTCTCAACCCTAGTAAACTGACTAATGGGGATAGAGTCCCTAGTATGCACTGGATGATAACTGGTGTAATGTAGTAATTGGTTCCAATCTGTGGGCTTCGAATATAGTTCTGTAGTAAATGCACTCCCTTGTCTGCTTACTGTAACGTCCAAAAACTGTATAGACCCACTATCTCTATGTATAGTGTATGCAATATTCGGATGTGCTCCATTAATCTCTTGATGGAACCGGTCGAGTGAGTCCGTGTCACCCCTCCATATCACAAATATATCATCGATATAGCGCCACCACACCACGACGTGTGTGGTGAACGATATACGATGATAGATGTTATCCTCCTCCTGCCTAAGCATAAAGGAGTTTGCATATGAAGGGGCGACATTTGAACCCATTGCGGTTCCCTTAAGCTGTAGGTAATACTTGTCCTTGAATCTGAAATAGTTCTCACAAAGGATAATTTCTAAAAGTTTTAAAAAGAATTCCACTTCCTTTTCACCATATTGTTTACTTTCCCTTAGTAATGTAGCACAAGCTTCAACACCATCTCTATGTGGTATGGACGTATAAAGTGAGGACACATCAAAAGTAACTAGTAACAATTCCTCAAAATCTTCTACCTGTACAGACCTCAATTTGTCTAAAAAATGGTTGCTATCTTTTATATATGATTTCCCTTGCTGCACCAATGGTGCAAGGATCCTATCCAACATGGAGGCCATAGGGCAGAACAAAGAACCTATGCTCGCCACAATAGGCCGACCAGGTGGTTGGACAGGATCCTTGTGTATCTTGGGCAGCGTGTATAGTACTGGGGTAACCGGTTTATCAACCACTAGAAAATCTCTTAATTCAACGGAGATGGTCCCCTTAGTAAGCATTTTGGAAAGAAAATCGCAAATTTTACGCTTTATACGAAACACAGGGTCATACCCTAATTCCAGATATACAGAACTGTCTGCCAATTGACCTAATATTTCAGATTCATAGTATCCAGTGTCTAATACCACAATCACCCCTCCCTTGTCTGAGGGTTTAATTGTGATGTCAGAACGAGTTTTCAAATTATTAAGTGCAATGGTTTCATCAGTAGTCAAATTAGCAGGTGCCTTACGACCATCAGATCCCAGACACTGCTCATTAATATCTTTTTTAACTTGTTTAATATATGTTTCCACAGCAGGGTAAGTGGTGGGAGGCACAAACCTACTTTTGCTGCGGAGACCTAGAGAGTCCAGAGTCAGGGTTTCCCCTGTTGTTTGTACTGCAACATATGGGTTAACTGAGAAATGAGTTTTCAACCTTATTCTGCGAAAAAAAGCATACAAGTCTACATCCAGCTGAAATGGATTCAGCCGCTGTGTGGGACAAAAGTTCAATCCCTTCCCCAATAGCATGAGTTCAGTATCAGTTAATTGTACCTGCGATAAACTGTAGACTATTTGTCGTTCCTGCGTGATCTCTGGGTGGAGCGCTGTTTCCTTTGGATCTTGCCATCTCCTTCTATGTCGCGCACCCCCACGTCTGCACCTTCCGATTCGGGACCTAAAAAAAGTTGGCGTTCTCCATGGTCGGCACCTGATGCAGGCGCGTCCTTCCTCCACATCCTGGTCTCAGAGCTACGCGCACCACCGGTGCGTCCTGCGCTGTTCCTTCTGACGTGTTCACCATGCGCCCACGAGTAAACTCTGCCCCGCTCGTAATCGGTAACATCACGTGCAAACTTTCCCCGCTTCTGTTCCTCTCCTGTTTTCCGATACGCTGACATCTTTGATTCCATGTCCTCTTTCATTTTTGTCAGTTCCTCCGCCGGAAACATAGTATCCATATCTGTAGTGAGTTTGGCAATCTCTGATTGGACCTGTAACAATTCCTGGGTAATAAAATCAATGTTAAGAGTCATAATATCCATGGAACACTTATTTAGGATTTGCATATACTTCGTTTTAAACTCCTCATTGTGTATAAACAGGGTAGGTCTTAAATGAATTCTCAACCCCCTGGGAATACGAGAGTTCTCACAATATGCTGCCAAAGTGATACCATGTAACTCCAAATCCGTTTTTCTTTTCTGTAATGTCTCTAATTGCTTCCGTACCATATTTGGTGCAGGGACATTGAGAAATTCTCTCGAGCCAGATAACTTTTTGATAATACGAGAAGCTTCATCCTCAGTGTAAGAATATATGTTTGATGCCATTTCTATAGTATCAGACAAATTGAGGTCTGTACAGGTAGAAGATTTTGAGGAATTGTTACTAGTTACTTTTGATGTGTCCTCACTTTATACGTCCATACCACATAGAGATGGTGTTGAAGCTTGTGCTACATTACTAAGGGAAAGTAAACAATATGGTGAAGAGGAAGTGGAATTCTTTTTAAAACTTTTGGAAATTATCCTTTGTGAGAACTATTTCAGATTCAAGGACAAGTATTACCTACAGCTTAAGGGAACCGCGATGGGTTCAAATGTCGCCCCTTCATATACAAACTCCTTTATGCTTAGGCAGGAGGAGGATAACATCTATTGTCGTATATCGTTCACCACACACGTCGTGGTGTGGTGGCGCTATATCGATGATATATTTGTGATATGGAGGGGTGACACGGACTCACTCGACCGGTTCCATCAAGAGATTAATGGAGCACATCCGAATATTGCATACACTATACATAGAGATAGTGGGTCTATACAGTTTTTGGACGTTACAGTAAGCAGACAAGGGAGTGCATTTACTACAGAACTATATTCGAAGCCCACAGATCGGAACCAATTACTACATTACACCAGTTATCATCTAGTGCATACTAGGGACTCTATCCCCATTAGTCAGTTTACTAGGGTTGAGAGGCTAGTTAGCCAGCCAGAGAGACGTGATCAGCAGTCAAAGGACATGTATAATAAGTTCCTTGTACGTGGGTATCCGAAATATGTTCTAGATAGAGCCCAAACCAGGGCAAGGAAAGCTAAGGTTCATCGTAAAGATAAAGAACAGTCTATACCTTTTGTCACTCATTACAATGATCGTAGCAATATGGTGGCTAACATTCTCCGTAAACATTGGGGGATTCTTCAATCCTCATATCCTGAAGTTCAAGAGTTTGGTCGACCCCCATTAGTGTCTTATAGAAGGGGGAGAACGTTGGGTAGTCAGTTGGTTCACTCTGACACGAAGGAAAAACAAGTCTCGACACAATCATACATGGGTACAAAATCGCGGGGGATGTTCCCCTGTCTCACATGTTCACAATGCTGTTGTGTGCATAAGGGTACAACATTTGAGCATCCGACCACCGGTCGTAAATATACTCTGAGGGGGTACTATACGTGTTTGACTAAATTTGCTGTTTATGTGTTAATTTGTCCTTGTGGTCTCCTCTATGTCGGGGAGACCACTTTGTTTTGTTTCTTTTTAGCTGGATTTGGATATGCAGTGGACTAACGCTGAGTTGCTGTATACCTGCATGGATAACATTAAGCAATTAAGGGGTTAATGTGTGAGGATCATCAATGATGTCATTTGCTATATGTAACTCCCTGTGTTACCTTGTATAAATAGGTGTAAACTAATGCTTGTTAATTGAATGATGCCCTTGGCTTGAGAAAGGGGTTTGTATACCCCGAAACGTCGCCTTTTGGGCTTTGGTATGTTTTTCTACAATATATATCCTTCTTTGCATACAAAATTTGGAGTGCTGTGTCAGTTTTTTTTTTTTTGTTTTTTTTTTATATATATATATATATATATTTATATATATATATATATATATATATATATATATATATATATATATATATATATATATATATATATATATATATATATATATATATATAGATATAGATATAGATATAGATATATACATATATATATATATATATATATATAAAAAATCCTTGGTTATCCGCACTCCACTGTGTTCAGCAAGCTACCGAGGTGCTATTCAAAAAGCGCATATTCAATATAAGAATGGGAACCTATCCACAGGTTTACTTTAAAATCATAATTTTATTCAGATAATTAAAAACAGGGTGCATAGTGTGTAAATTGTATAGTACTGTATTGTGGTGATGTAGTGTCACATACTGTAGGTCAAGTAGGTGCAAGTAAGAAAAAGAAAGGGAGGCGAGATTATGTTTAAGGTGGCATGAACCATGTTATTTACATAAGTGACAGTGAGTGAAGATTGTATAAAAAAAAATAGAAATTTAAAAAAACAGCAGTGCAATATATGACAATATAAAAAACAACAGTGCAATAGATGACAATATAAAAAAAACAGCAGTGAAATACTGTATTGTGGTGATGTAGAGTGTCACATAGATCAAATAATTTGCAAGTGAGAAAAAGAAAAGGGGGTAAGGATATGGGAGATTATGGGTAAAGTGGCATGCAGTGTCGGACTGGCCCAGTGGGATACCAGGAAAACTCCCGGTGGGCCCAGGTATCAGTGGTTCTAATGATTTATCTAATTTCATGGTCATTCTCTATTTCTTTATGGAAAAAAAATGCTTAATAATGGAAGAGAATAGTAAGTAGATATAAAAGACTAGCAGAATAAAGAGGTTGAGTGAGGAAAGGAGGAATAAATGTTTTTGGAAAGTGGGCCTATGGTCTAAGGTTTCCTGGTGGGCCCACGGTCAAAGGTTTCCTGGAATCCCTGTCCAACACTGGTGGCATGTCCTGGTTCAGCAGTCTAATGGCCTGGGATAGAAACTCCTTTTAAATCTCTCAGTTTTGGCCAGGATACTGCAAACCTTTTCCCTGATTTAAGTAGGTAAAACAGTCCATTATTGGGATGTGATGGGTCCTTAAGAATCCTGAGGGCTTTGGTCCTGCATCTCTTGGTGTAAATGTTCAGCAAAGATGGAAAAGCAGACCTGCAGCAGTGTTCTGCTGCATGTATCATTCTAAAGGGCGTTGCGGTCCTGAACACAGCTGTTTCCAAACCAGGATGTAATGTTCTGTGTTAGGACACTTTCCACAGCACCAAAGTAGTAGGATCTTCGAAGAGACCCCAGACTTCCTCAGCTGTCGAAGATGGTACAGATTTGAACTTGGATGCGTTTAGACCATGTCAGGTTCTCAGAGATGTGGACTCTGGGTCCAAACTACCCTAGCAACCAAACATTGATATGCATAAGAGACTGGTATGAATAGGAGAGGGCCTGAATACAGAAATATGTAATAAAAAGTAGCAACAACCATGAATTTGTAGCCTTCGTTGACCCCCACTTGAAAGGCAAATAATTCAAAAACTATTAAAAAGAAAAAATGATGGTCAATTTGTTTTTTTTACTTTACACAATTATATAATTTTGATTGGAAAATCTGTGCATATGGTAGTGAGACACGTGGCAACCTCCAACCTTTTTTACAGAAAAATAGCATCATCACAATCCCTCTAATTTCACATTACAACCACCTAGTACTGACAATGAGACGTGAAAGCTGAAAAGATGAAACTGCAAGAGCATCATTATATTCTGTGCTGGAATTCACCAATTACTTTTGATTTAATTGCATGATTGAATGTGTGTTAATTGTCTGTTGACACTGTTCAAATTTCATGCTGGATTTAAACAATTATTCAGATTGAGCTGAATCACCATGGCACGCAATTAGGCCTTAAATTGTTTTGTTGTGAGTTAATGCTGTTTTCGGTAAACCCTTAAAAACATTGTTCATGTATCTCTGACTTGTGACAAAATCTGTGATTGTTTTATGTATCTAACCAACCTCTTTGGCTTGTTTACTAATGTCTTTATAGTCAAGATATTTCATATTAGATCTTGATTTAGATGTTTCGTTAAAGGAGAAACAGAGGCAGTTATAGACCACTGAGCAGGACCCCTCCCCAAGCTCAACAACCATTTTGCCAAGTACGGCACTACTCCCATGTAAGATTGGAATGTATGAATCTGGCAAAATGTAGAGATAGAGCCACTACAATTGGTGCATTTCTGCCCAGGTTCACACCACACACACACCAATATTTTAAATGGTATTTCAGTGTGTGTCTTATAAGCAATCACTATCCGAACTCTGAACAGAACTCTCCAAAAAAAACTATTTCTCGTATAATTGTGAGCAGGGCTGAATCTTTTTTTTTTTTAATTTCATAGGTTTAGGGCTAAAATGATAATAAATAAAAAAAAGAAAAGATTACCAAAGCAAATCAATGTTCAAGGGCTTTCCTGTATAGGCATAGGATCCATTATCCTGAATCCAGAAGACCATAGACTACCTTTTATCCAAATAATCCAATTTATTTTAAAGCAATTTCCTTTTTTCTCTGTAATAATAAAACAATAACTTTTACTTGATCCAAACTAAGATATAATTAATCCTTATGGGAGGCAAAACAATCCTTTTGGGTTTATTTAATGTTTAAATTATTTTCTAGTAGACTTCAGGTGTGAAGATCCAAATTACGGAAAGATCTGTTATTCGGAAAACCCTAGGTCCTTCTGGATAATAGTTCCCATACCTGTATTTAAATGTAACCAATTGTTGATCTCTCAAATAATAATATGGTAATATATTATTTTTGTTTGAGTATTGTTTTTGATTATTCTTGCCATAGAGGTAAGAGTGTAAAAATGAGGACTACCATGTGTAACACAGGAACTACATCAGTCATATAAAACATTGGGCCCACACCATAAAAATCTATTTTTTATTTACACGGTTGTGCAGTTTATCATCAAAAAGAAGCTTACGCCCCTCAGCTTCTCCTGTGTTCCAGTTTAGATGACATTTTGTCAAGATTTATTTTTGTGCGTTCAACATTCACCTACATTTCGAAGTATACACCCAGGCATCATCAATTTTATTTCTAATTCTGTTCATTGCATGTCTACTCTGCAGACATATAAGAGGCTTACTATTCCCCTGGGTATGCACCCTTGAAGTCCTGCTGTTGTGATCTCTATAAATTCCTCTCGTGTTCTACAGTATGCTGGCAGAGGGCAATTGTTTTTTAAGTGTAGCTAAAGTGGGTCATTCTAATGTATTTTAAAATTCATGATGTTGTACTGTCCAACATTCATTACATTGTATTAGGAGTGGGGGATATGTTATGGGAAATGTGGTATTTATGTCGATTTTCTACAGTTGTATATAAGGTAGACCTGCAAGTATCATATGAACTTAACATAATTGAACTGATATTTTACTAGACACTGGATTATGTCATCATATTGTTTTATATGATTCTGTTCCATGTGTGATTATTTAAAAGGTATTTGTGGTGTACGGAGAATGTAGCAGACTGCAGGCTGTGTAGAACTAAAATTAGTTTGATGTAAAATCATTACACTGTTATATGAAAGTCGAGATAATTTTCCAAGAAGCCCATGCATTCTATGGATTTTATTATGTGGTAAATAATTTATTTGCGTACAAAAGATCTTGATAACCTTTCTTGCTTGATACACTCGGGTGACAGCTCTGGCTTTGTCCTTGGGAGACAAACAGGGTTTCATGGTCGGCACCCTAATTCCAGAACCAATGCTTAGCACCCTGTTCTCAGCTCCTGTTTCTGCCCTTAACAGCCGCCTTTCATCTCGGGAGGAGCCCTCGGCTAATCGGATGCCACCAGGTCTTATAAAGAGAGATGCCAGACTAAGGGTTCTGGATGAGCAAAGGGGCCCGATGATAATGCAAAGTCTTTTGGGCAGAAGGTCACAGTACAAAGCATAGACAGAAAGCGTAGTCAAATCAGACTGGGTCAGGGCAGACAGAAAACAAACGGAGTCAGACAGGCGGTGGTCAAAGCCGGGAGATCAATCAAGAATGGTCAAGACAGGCTCGGGTCGGAATACAGATATCAGAATAGTCGGTTACCAGGCAGAAGTTGGAATCACAGAAGTCAGGAAAAGTCAGGAAGGCAGGGTCAAAACAGGAATAGCACCAGGAAATCTCACAAGATGAACCTACAACGGGCAACTAGAAAATACAAAATGTCCCTTTAAATCCATTTAAATTTCGCGCCATTGCGCGCTGGCGTCAATACGCCAGCTCGCATGCGCCTATAAATAGAGAGGATGCGCGCCACGCGTGCACTAGGTTACCAGCGCACAACAGAAGAGGAACGGCGTGGCGGGCATCCCCGCCACACCACTAGACCACCAGGGTGAGTTATCACACAGGGTATGATATTTGTAGTCTGGTGACTATTAAAGAAATGCTAATGTCTCCAACTCTAACTAGGGATGAGCAAATTGTTTCACCTTATATAAATTCATTTTGAAATTTGCGCTTTCACAAGTGACAAAAACCCCATGACAATCATCAAACTGCAAATAATCCACAGGTATGCATCCCAAGGGGTACCTATCAACCTACATTTCACTTTTGAAAAAAAATCTTAAGCTCAGCTGATGTGGAATAAAACAGAGTAAAGCTGGTCATAGACACAAAAATAAAGTCATACGAATCTTTGTTTCATAAGAATTTCAGACTGCGTGTCGATTTTTCGTGCCATGGTGATCGGCCTTTAGTCGATCAAACAGGTTAGAAGATTTCTGTCAGCTTCAGATAATATTCCTGCAAGTTTGCCTATCTGACAATATCCATGGGTGACTGTCACTACTATTTGTTGGACATAACTTTTGTACGGTTGCTTTCTTTGAATTAATGGTCAGAACATTGTCTGCTGTGTAGCCATGGGGGCAGCCATTCAAAGATGAAAAAGGAGAAAAGGCACTGGATAAACAGCAGATAACAGATAAGATCTGTAGTATACAATGGGATCCTTCAGAACTTCTGTTATCGACTGAGTGTCTGTGCTTGAATGGCTGCCCCTATGGCTAAATAGCCGCTTGTTTATATAAACGATAGTTTTGTTTCTGAAGCAAATACACCACTTTTACCAGCACAGGGCAATAGTACATTATATTGTAATGTTTTTAAAACACTTTAGTTTTACTGTTCCTTTAAGCTCCTGTTATCCCAAAAGTAAACTAGTTACACACAGGACTTGCATCATCTCACTGCAGTGTAAAGGGGGTGAAAATCCTTCTTAGATTGTAATTCTGTTTTCAGACAGCAGGTGATGACTGGAAAGAAACGCGAACATGCACAGTAGGGGGTCAGCTTTTGTTTGATTTTTCCTGCCTCATCTCCCAGCACTTTCCACATTTCAGAAAAACAGTGCAAAGAGTGATTTAGATAACTCCATGATCACATTAAATTACTGTCATGCCATTACCTACTATTTAGTTTGCAGTTATCCCCTCCCTAGGTATCCATCTTGCCCCTGGCCTCCATATTACTCAGGAATCCGTTTTTCCTTTGCTTTGGAGGGAAAATCCCATTCGCGTCCTTTCTACTGAAAACCAGGGTGATATAGGACTTGCAGTGTACCGGCTAAACACTGTGGTTTGGTAAATGATATACTGTCCACGAGACACTGGAGGATTATTTAAATTGTTCTTGGAAGTTGCAAGACTGTTTCTCAGCCTGTGCTTTGCTCACATCTGTTCTTTTCTGTGTTCTGTGCAGACACATGGGGCAGATTTACTAAAGGGCAAAGTGGACTTTTCTAGTGGGAATTCACCAAAATGGCAATTCGCCAATTTACTAAAAGGCGAAAGAGCTCAGTGCTAGATAAGTTTTGCGCCATTTCACCAGGCAAATTTTCACTCAGACGAACGATTGTTATTCCGCAAATTGGGAAATTTCCAATATGTTTGGAAAAAATGAATGTCAGGCACCTAATTTGCACTTTTTTTTATTCTGTAGTTTTGTAATTTTCCCCCTTGCTCTCTCCACACTTGCACTAGGTGGTGCTTTTGGAAGCAGCCCTTGCCACTGCTGGGTTCTCTCAACATCAGCCCACAGTTAGCTTTGGTACAGAGTGATGAATGCCCCTCCACAGAAGTCCCAATGAGAATGGATTTGCATCTCCAGCCCCAGATGCATTTTGAGGAACTCAAAGAGATTTGAGGCAGACTGTGGTCTACGCCCCCTGCACGGCACTCCCATGCCAATAAGCTTTGTTTTAGGAAAAAGGAAAGTGCTCCCTACCCCCCATCATGGAGGGTACGTCTCTATCTGAAGCGGTTGTTCCTAAAATAAGACTTTTTTTTCACAAAAAAGCAATCCCTCCCTTCTGCAACATACCATTTAATTCAGCTGCTAAACATTTTAATACTATTGACAATTATTCAAGTGCAGGGTATCAGCTAATCCCACTAAATCAGCTCTACTACTCCTTGTTTTATGCAACTCACCATTCAAATCAGCTTCTAAATATTTAAATACCATTACCAATTATTCAGTTGTGAGGTATGTGCAATATGTTCTATTGCTATTAATTTTATCTAGCAACTTTCCTATGTGCTTGACTGAAGGGTTGGTGTGTCGGATTTTATTGAGTTTTTTCCCGACCTCGACTTTTTCGAGTTATGTTTTTTGATTAATAAGATAAAATCGTGGATGTATGTTTGGCCGAGCTTTGTTTAATAAAAAGATGAGATATATTTGTCCCTCATATCTCACTCACAGTTAATAACATCACTTTTCAATCTACCACACAGCCGTGCTGCTTAGGAATTATCTTAGACTCTCATCTGTCTTTTGACTATCTGAAGCAGTTGTTCCTAAAATAAGACTTGTTTTTTTTTTCACAAAAAGCGATCCCTCCCTTCTGCAACTCACCATTTAATTCAGCTACTAAACATAGGTAACTTAGGTTTCAGCCCCCACACAAACCTGAAAGGCCCCGTGCCTCTTTCAACCCGGTTTGGCTAAATATACTGGATAATTTCCAATCAGTGGAAGGGGTCATTGGTGACTTCAAGAACATGAACCTAAACATACCTACAGCTGTGCCTATATGGGACTCCCTTAAAGCCTACATACATAAATCTATAGCGACAGAAATAGCTGAATACAAAAAACAATCACGGTCAGCAATACAAGCGTTAGAGGATCTGGTAACTAGGCTGGACAAACAGGCAACTATAGCGCTCAAACAACTACAGGAAGTACAAAAGAACTATGCACTAAGTCTCAAAACAAAAGCATTGAACCACCACTACTTTAGCAAGGATAGGGTATATGAACAGGGAGAAAAGGCATGGCGAATGCTGGCACATCTAGCAAAAGTGCAAAACATACCATCTCCTATTCCTGCCCTAAAAGACAAGCATGGGGTCCTGCACACATAGCCGGACATGGTCAGAAACATGCTGACCTATATACTAGCGAACTTGGAGTCTCAGAAAGAGAAATCGCTACATTCCTGAACTTAGTTAAGCTTGCAACACTTAGCCAAGAGTACAGGGATTACCTGGACACTGACCTTACAATAAATGAGATTCAGGAAGCGGTGGAGTCCTTTTCAATGGGTAAAGTTGCAGGCTCAGATGGCTTGCCGATAGAACTCCATAAACAACATTCTAAGAAGTTAGTGCCACAGTTGTTAAAACTTTATAAAGACGCCATTAAGTATGGCCACCTTGCAAAATCCCTATATGAAGCAGCTATAGTATTACTCCCCAAGCCAGGGAAAGATCCGCAATTATGTGAATCATTCCGACCATCTCACTCCTCACAGCAGATATATGCTAAGGTGCTAGCCAAAAGGTTAAGTAGAGTCATAACGCAAGTTGTCAACCATGACCAGATGGGGTTCATCCCAACCAAAATCACGAGCCTGAATACAAGAAGGTTATAGCTGAACCTGTCCATCAGACATGATAACATAGGAAGCAGGGCCATTGCTGCGTTGGACATAGCTAAGGCTTTTGACAGTAGCCCTACCTGGGGCAAGTTATGAACATTACGGGGTTTGGCACTAAATATATACAGATGCTGTTGTACAAAAACCCCACAGCATCTTTGCACCTTAGATCACTCAATAATCCCTGTTTTAAGCTATCTAGAGGTACAAGGCAGGAATGTCCTCTCTCTCCACTGCTCTTGCTCTGGCAATAGAGCCTTTCTCACAAGCAGTAAGGGCCCACCCCCAAATAAGAGGGTTTGAAAGAGAGAATCTGGTTGAGAAAATACAACTATATACAGAGGACATCTTGGTATATCTGGGGGATAGGGACCAGTCATTACAAGCCTTAATTAAACTCATGAATGACTTTGGTCAGGTCTCAGGCCCATGAACCAATACAGCTAAGTCAGTATTGTTTTTGGTGGATGAACAACAGCAAAGGGACAGCTTGCCCCCTACAAACGGTAACCTCCTTTACCTACTTAGAAATCCAGATAGCACTCCCACTCTCACAATTTCAAGCATTGAATGTTAATATGCTCACCCAGTGGACCCAGAACAAATTCAGAATGTGGAATACACTCCCACAAGAAGTCCAGCGGGCAGAATACAACTAATAAAAATGTTTATACTGCCCAAGTGGTTATATATGCTCTGGCACTTTCCTATATACTTACCAAAAAAGCTAATTGCTGGGGTTAAAAGAGTGATTAGTAAATTTATATGGGGCCCCTCAAGGCCACGGCTGAGACTAGATACCTTAATGAGGCCCAGAGAGGAGGGGGGCATGGCAATCTCTGATTTGTATATATATTTTATAGCAGCTCAACTTACGCATACTATGCAGATGATAAATCAAGACTTAAAACCCCTGTTTTGTAAACATATGCATTTGCATTTATATTGAATTAATTATGAGACAGGGGACCAGTGAAGTGCATTGTAAGTAGCACTTCCATTATACTTATATTATATATATTTTGATTTAGCCTTAAGAGTGCTTCCACTAACCCCCCCCTGAATTTTGTATATTCGCCTGAAGCTGTGGCTCAGCTCTATGTGGTTTTTAATAGCACCCCATACCCACCCCTTTATACTAATGGTAGTCCTATGCTTTTAAATATGGGCATTGGTTTGAGCAATCTCTATCTCTTAAAAGCCCTTACTGGCGGGGTAGGATTTAGCTTTCAGATTGAAACCAATTCTCAAGACACATTGTGTACAGGTAATGCTATTATGCAGAGAAGTATCTTTTTTTATTGTGACCTGAGTTAAGTAAGTTAGGGACCGCCATTTGGGGTTTACCTTGACGTGGTATGGTGGCTTTTCAACTTTATGATCATAACTTTGTAACTAAAAACCCCTGTTTTGTAAACATATGCATTTGCATTTATATTGAATTACTTATGAGACAGGGGACCAGGGAAGTGCATTGTAAGAAGCACTTCCATTATACTTATATATATTTTGATTTAGCCTTAAGAGTGCTTCCACTTACCCCCCCCCCGCTAAATTTTGGGCTGAAGCAGCTAATAATCCCAGTACACCCTGGTTAGCACTTCTGGGCAAATCATCTCAAGTCTAGGGCACCCTGCTCCTACTACATAGCAATATAATACACCTAGCACACAAACTGGTGGGATATAAAAACCATGCACCACAGACCCCAATCTGGGGAACTCCCAGAATTGGCAGCCCAGGCCCCACCAAGAGTCTGGTATAGGCTTAAATTAGTGACCTTATCAGATGTATGGGAAGATGGACAAGTCATGACATTGCAACAACTACATAATTCTAGGGAATTCCCGCATATGCATTGGTTGTTACACTACAGGCTAAATACAACCCTGACAGAATTCTTTAGACATCCCGGGTCAGTCGGTGGTTAATTTACCAATCATAGATGCAATTACTAGAACCCACTCACAAAAAGAAAACTTCTACCCTGTACAAACAACTAAGTAAACCGCTCTATGTAGACAGTGAAATAAGGGCACGGGGAGCCTGGGAGGAAGACTTCGGATCAATATCAGACGATGAATGGGAATGGGTGTTAGCTACTCCCAAGATAGTGGCTCAGTCATATAGGCATAGTCTACTCCAGTTAAACTCAATACATAGAGCTTATTATAGGTAAAGAGACTGCATGCTATGAAAATACTGCCTTCTCCCCTTTGCTCTAGGTGGAAAGGAGAAACAGCTACTCTGCTGTACACGCTGTGGAGGTGTCCTGGGGTAGCACAATATTGGAAGGATATCGCCCACTGTCTATTCACAGCTATTCCAGGATGGGGGACAGGGGATGCTAGGAACTGTTTGCTAACAATAGATTTAAGTGACACAATGGACATATATACAAAGCAATTCATCACTAAGGCAATGTTTCAGGCAAGACGACTGCTCACACTGCACTGGAAAGACTCAAATCCTCCCTCATTCCAGGAATGGAAAAAGGCCATGGAGGATTTGGCAAACCTTGAACAGATTATACTGGATACAAGAGGACAAATGCACAAATACATTCAAATCTGTCGCCACTTGAACAACTTCCTCGCAACTTAACCTAGCACAACACAAAAATACCCTAAAGTCAATAGTAAAGGAGTAAAGACAGACAGGATGGTCCAATGAACAGCGGGGGTAAAGGGAAGGCAGTTTAGTATGTATGAATGAACCCAGAAGTAGGAATATGCATACAAGGTATAAATGTACTTATATCTATGAATGTACCCGTAAACCAAACTCGTTGTAAATGGATGACTTAATCTGTTTGAAATTGTTTCAATAAAATCTCCAATTGAGCAAAAAAACTAAATGGTAAAATGCCATTTACATATACATATATAACTACCACACACGGTTGCATTTCTTTTATTTAAATAAAGAGTCAATAAAAGCCTCCCTCATAGGAAAGTTATATAATAATAATAATAATATATACCGTTAATTTACAAATCAAGAACTGGGATAAGATATGAGTGAATTTAATTCAGTTGGTTCATATTGCTATGTGATGTGTAAATCATTCTATGAATCATCTGGAATTGATCTGCATCATATTGCAGCTTTATGAACACCAGCTCATCCTGAACTCTGGGATTTAAATAAGATTAACTCTCTGGGAATTACAGTTAATTTGCTCTTCTCTAGCTGGGTTATCAAAATTGCATAAACTTGATGCAGTGAATGGAGGGCATTAAAACTTAAAGCCAGCAATAATCACCAGTAAGAAGGTGAGAAGAGGGAAGGAACACATTCGTCCATGCATTCAATCTATAATATCAATTGGTTGCCATGCAAAGTGAATACATTTGGAATAGAATGTAGCTTAAATGTATTCTAAATGTCTATAATATAACACCACTTACTGAATCATTGGCACAGAACTGGAGGTGTAGCTGTCATCCAGTTTTCTGTTGACAACTGTGGATTTGTGCACCGTGGGCTTGTGCTTTCTTTCCTCTCAGCAGTTTAATTAATAGAAAGATTGATTATTTCTGATGACAGGCGGCAGCAGCCTCACTTGGTTAAAACCTGGTTGAATGGTCATGATGTGTCATGGATGCTGAAAGTCGTTTCTGAGCTAGTGGTTTAGCAGCAGGACCTCTGCTGTGAGCCTCATTATAATTCCTATGCTAATTAAAACAACAGATGTTCTAATTAAAAGATTCCAGTACTTAAAGTGCCAATAATGAATACATATTATGGGAATTGAATGCCTAAAGAAAAAATTTTTACCTAGCATTTTGAGTTTATAGTTTCATCCAGTCTGGTGTATAAAAGTGTTCCCTTTGTATGATTATCAGGGAAAATGTTATGGTAATGGAAACTGTGTGTGTGTGATGGAGACAATGTTCGTATGTGTATACAGTAAGTGTGTGTTTGTATATGATTTAAATGTATAGTAGCTTTTGAAACATGCATCTATTTATCTTTCTGTGCAGCATTTACAGTATATATGTTTGTTTACTGCAAATGAAAAGGGTTGCTACTTTAAAGTGAAAACCACAAAAATACAATTTTGTCAAATTAAAAGAAAATTGAATCGTTTCTAAGCACATAATCCAACGTTGCAGGTACATACCAGCTTTGCGCACTTTTGGAAGTAATTTTGGCCCATTTCTCCTTGACGCTTCGTCCATAATTGAATGGAAGTACTCAATCCATTTAATTATATTTTTGTCAAATAAATATACAGCTCCACACAATATGTGTCTAATGGTAGATTCTGAGAAAGCTATGAAGGGCATTGGAGTGTTTCCCTTAAAACCTCTGAAAAGGCAGAAAGACAAATAAAGTAGTGATCGGTGAAAAAAATATCCAGGCGGTAATTAAGGGCGGGCGATGGAGAAGTCGCTTGCATCAAAACCATCTCGTGTCAACATTATTAGGATGCCAACTGACTTGGCATTAGTTTCAAAAAAATTTGAGTGCAAAATTGTTTTTAAAGTATTTTATTTGAATACATGGTATTATACTTTTCTGGATTTGTATCTCTCCCTTAAAGAACCTGAAAAGCTGATATGGGAGGAAAGGGAAAATCTGCTAATAATATGGGCTATATACCAATTTTGTCTTCTTGCGCTGATCTATATATAAAGTTTGGAGATATCTTAGAAAGATGTAGGAGCAGCCCCATTATGGAGAGCTCCACTTCATATTCAAGATGGCAGCGCCCATGGCCACATAGTGACTCCATCACACCATGTCCTGTCGCCAACCTTCGAGAGCCATTAAGTCCTGACATAATATTGTACTTGATCAAATATAGTAATTGTGTGCAAAATGAGAACTTTATTTAGGGCATACACATTTATGCATACATGAGCGCCATCCAATAGTGGCTGCCGATGATTTTGAGGGAAATAACATTTATCTGCATCATCTTATTGTGCCATTTTGTTTTTGTTTTAAGTAAGTATATATTCAAGTTCAATTAATAATTAATATTGAACAGCCATCCATATATGCAGCTGACTAAACTGCCCTCAATTTGAACTGTTATGGGGGAATGTAATAAGAGTCACAAAGAGTAAACTTTCTTCCCTGGTTGCAAGTAACTTAACTGGAGGGCCTTGGTGCGGGAAGTGCACGTCCCCCTCCGTATCAGATTATCTGCCACAAAATCGTGGCCGGAAATCGGCAGTGCGCGAGCTGCCGGGGAGCCCTGAGGGGGTGCGGGCCCTGGCCCAATTGCACCCCCTGCTCCCCCGGTAGTTCCGCCACTGCTGGTCGCTAGTTTCCGGGTTCGCAAAAGCTATATTAAATTCGCACAAAGGCAAATTTGTTTGCACAAAAGCACAACTATTCGCATTTTTCTGTTATTACATTCCCCTATTATTGTTCTAAACCACAATGTATTATTCTGAACAGGTTTGTATCTAAAGAAAAAAATAGTTTCCTCCTCCATCTGGATAGATTAAATCTATTGATTGACTTAACTGTGTTTCAATACGGTATCTCTTTCAATTCAACAAACTTGACTTTATAAGCTGAACTGAAACTAACAAACAATTGAGATGAAGCAGCACAATAAAAAACTGTCAACTACAATCACAAATGGTTGCATGGCTTAAATGTCTTTTGTTTTAATGATAAAGGCGATGTGGCCTGTCTCAGGAAAACTCACCTGCCCACAACAGACACTAATCAGTTAGCACCTTATCTTAAATCGATGAAGCTAAAGAAAAATCCAAGCAGATTGATTGCTATCTGTTTCACATCAGTAATCCAGGTTTGGCAGGGCTCTATTTTCTTTCCCCATCAATGTATTGTCATTAGCTAACATAGGTCCAGAGATAATATTCCCCAGAAGTTGTATTTATTTTGTTATTTTCCTTTAGGACAGTGGCAATGTGCAATGTCAACAATGCAGTGTTTTCCCGATAATTTCAGTGGAATTGCGAACAAGGATATGCAACCTGATACAATTGTGTCTGGTGCAGCAAAATGCAGTTTCAGAGTGGGAATTGTGCTAATTTCCAGTGTCAAAATAATGTCCACTTGTTATTTTTTAGCTGCACTGTGACTGTTATTAATTAAATTCAGATCTGATCACAGATCTGTCCTGACTGTGGATTTTTGTACAATGAGAATTGTAAGAGAATAATAAGGTGATCAGGTACACCCATTTTTCTAATTACATTTCTGAATGTTCTATGGTCAGCACAATTGAAGGACTTACTGTGGAAAATAAAGCCCTTGGTGATTTATTTCTTGAATTTTTTTTTTTTTTTTGTTTGATAATTATTTTATAATGAGAAAAGATGTAAATTATTTTTTTAAGTATGACCTCAGTACTCTGCACAAAGAAATAGGTGCCTTAGAGTAAATACTGAACTGTGTTTTTTCTGAAAAAAATATTTGTACTCCAAAATTTGTTGTGTGCACTGGCCTCAAAATGTGTAAGTGCTCCCTTCCTTAATTGCATGACTAAGGAACATTGGCCAATGCCTCTGAAGTTAGCTCTCATAGTTCTGTATGTTTTCAGCTTGGTCTACCTGATTCTATTGCTGATGGCAGTGCACTAGCTTGGTGTACTCTGGATGCAAATTTGGCATCCTATGTGTTAAGTACAAACAAGACCACCATCAGAAACCTTGACCCCCCATACAACTAAATGGTTGTGGCCAATGATCAGCATGATAGGCTCTTTATAAGTTCCTTGAGAGCCTGAGAGCAGGAAGGCCCTAATATTCCCATATTTGATATGCTATCCTATACCCCACGGGATCGACAATTGCCCTGGCCCCTTACAGAAATTCTAGTTGTCCCCTTCAATGGCAGCCCCTGCAACAGTACATTGTGATTTTATCAATACATGGGGGTAGTGCAGTCAGGGGTCCCAAAGCAGAGGGAGTCCCCAAGATGGAAAAGCACAATGTGAAAGTCCTGAAAAGAGTGGAGCTTGTGTGCACTGGATAGGGAATGGCTGGTTGATCAGTAGAGTTTTGTTATAGTTTGGGAGTGGCCACACTGGATCAGGAGTGTTTTTACTTGTTGGAAGGGCCCAGCACCTAAGGGGCCCAATTGAACAGTGGGCTAATAATTGGGCCTAGTGATTCTTAGTTTGCATGTAATGTTTCTCCTTCACAAAATTTATCATCAGTAGTTTATCATCACAGTAGTTTATCATCAGAGTGAGAGGCAAAATTACAACAAGCTGCAATAACACCTATATCAACATGTATTGCACTACTGCAATATAAATGCAAATAGTACCATTCAGGATGGATATGTTTTTCCCAGCTGTAATTATTTCCATACTCTATCCATGCCTCACACATACAGCTAGGAGCCGTGCTTTTATGAAGAGAAATAGTATCATGTAACTAAGGGAATGTAACAGACTATAAGTTGGCCATACATTGGCAACCTCACTAAACAAGCAGATTTTTCAATGTATGGCCAGCTTTATAGTCTGTTCCCCAATATGCCCATATTGAGGGCCATCTTAGAGCCAAACAATGGAGTTTGCCCCTAAAGAAAAAGAAAAATGTATAGAGGAAAGCTAGTGCTGTGGGCAGTTAATATTGCAAGATTATAATGGAATGTGAGATATATATATATAGTTATTTTTTAAAATGCACTGCTTTATTTGGAAGAATAAGTGTGATGTATGACAATACATCTTGGTCTTACTAACTGGACAGTGCCCTACTGGTCAGGGCACGTTCACTTACCATTTTTTCTCCCAATGCACCATTTTTCCCCGAATTCCAGAGTCAATGCAAATGCAACCTGGGGTTTCTCTTGACATAGTTGCACTGCATCTACCACAACTGATGCAGATTCACCAGCAGATGCAACTGCACGTGTGCTTTGCAGTTGCACCAAATATTTTCAAAGTCGACATGACAATATTTTTGTCTGCCTAGCCTTCATCCATAGAATCCATTAATATTTTAATTTTCAGCTACCTATGGTACTTAGTAGTTCTATCCATTGGTGTAGTGGCAAGATACTGTATGCGTTTTATATATTGGGAAGTTGTGGGGTTGCAGGATGGACTATTGTAGTCCTGGATTCTGAACTGGTTATTTTGTATACACATAAAATAAAATACCTCAAGCATAGCTGAATAACAGTTTTGCACTTTATTTTACATGTGAATATTTAAGGATATATATATTTAGTGTTTAAAATAAAATGAAGACTTAGAAATTAAATTATACCATTTTCTGGGTGATAATTTAAAAATCACAAGCAGAAAATAACGAATGAGATAGACTCAATGAGCCATATAAACTGTGGCACGGTAATTTCCTCACTGTGCACTAGGAGGGCAGATGGGTGTGCCATATGTTCCTTCTGTCTCTAAATAATGGTCTACACATGTGTTGGGTTTCCAGACCTGAAATTTAAAGATAAGAATTTTTCGTATTTACAGTATATCAAACATAGCCAGTTATCCATTATTTTATTCATGCTGTGCATCTCCCTAGAACAGCACTCCATTTACTACATATACTAAGAAGAAGAGGATTGCTTGAAGCCGTCACATACAAGCCAGCACGAGTGATATAAACTTAAACTAATACTCCAGGAGTTCTTTGAAAATCAAATTAAAATGTTATGAAAATCTGTAGCACTAATTTAAAAAGGTAGGGGACATAAGAAGTCAAGCCCCAGGTGAAAGAAAGTAAATATAATTTATTTTCAAGATTTGCTTCATGAATCATTAAGTCACATGGTTTGGATTGCCAGAGGTGACAAAGTCCCTGCCGTATCTATCCCTCTAACAACAGTGCGATCATAACAAATGTATGCCATTAATAACATGCGCTTGAAAGCAGCTATAGAAAGGAAATTACTTTAAGCCACATCAAAGATGAAAAACAGACACTAAAGATTTGAGGGTTAGAACAAAGATCAAGACACCTTTTCTTAACAAATGCTTTGTTATGTGCTGGAATTCTCTATTTTCGAATGCAAAGGGACTGTTGAGTAAAGTGACTCATCTATCATAAATGATGTTGTTTTTTACGGTCATGTTGCGCTATACTGTTGTATTTACATGTATTAAAACAAACAACCTACTTTTCTTTTCAATAATTAAAGACTGCAAGCTATTAAGATGTTCCGCTAAACTGCCCTTAGATGAATACGAAATGTCAAAACAATTTGCGATAATCTGTTAACGCAATTTTAACCATGCCAATAAAATAACCCCATCGTTGTTACGGCTGAAAACAGAAAATTAGTACCGGTATACTAATTTTAGATTTTGCTGAAGACTGGGAAAAATGACACAGACAACAATGTATCTGGGCACGATTTAGCATCTACCCATTAACATTTTAAGTGCCCAGTTCACATGCAAAAAAGGCAATTCAACACAAATAAGCAATGCCAGACATGCTGTATTGTCACACTCTTCCCCTTTTCATCATTCGGAATGACTTCATTTACATAACTTGCCGTAGTATTTCTTTGTAATTTTCCATCATTACTTACAAAACGCAAGTTGACAAACATTCAGACCATTAGCAAGTGAAGGGAGTAATATATGCACGCTTCTTCATTTCGTAGTCACAAACGTTATCAATGATCCAATATAAAGGGACACAGACAGAATTGTAAACAAGTAATAATGTCTTAAATCAAAAATATGCCAAGCAATAACAAGGTAATCTTTATTTTACTCTAAATGCCATACATTTGCATTTAATAACCTGAACTGTCATTTTTTTTACAGGGAATACACACATGGAATGTGTTATGAAAGCAATATATTTAAAACATGGCCATAGAGCCTTCCTTCCATAACCCAAGTTGGCCGCCATTGATTAAAGGGTGCTAAGGACTAATGATGATGAGTATATCATCAATATGCCCTCAGCATGTGTGTATGGATGCTGGGTTTTATTTGGAGGGGTTGAACTTAATGGACTGTCTTTTTTCAAACCGATTTAACTATGTAACCATGTTTAGATATGGAGTCATTTATACAGAAATCCATTATCTAGAAACTCAAAATTACAGAAAGGCCATCTACTGTGAAGGCCTGTTTATCAAAGTTCAAATGTTAGTGGTTTTAGAGGTTTTTGAAACCACGACTAAACTCACTAAAACCACAAATGTCATGACATTTATTACAAGATCTGAATTAAAAAAGTATGAACGGAAAATTGATTAAAAGGTGCTAAGGACTAATGATGATGAGTATATCATCAATATGCCTTCAGCATGTGTGTATGGATGCTGGGTTTCATTTGGAGGGGTTGAACTTGATGGACTTTTTTTCAAACCGATTTAACTACAGTATGTAACTATGTGCAGATATGGAGTCATTTATCCAGAAACCCATTATCCAGAAAATCAAAATTACAGAAAGGCCATCTACCGTGAAGGCCTGTTTCTCAAAGGTCAAATGTCATGACATTTATTACAAAATCTGAATTAAAAAAGTACAAACGGAAAATAACGGTGAACAATAACAATTATTTCCTGAAATAATAAAATAGTACCTTTTATCCAAACTACAGTAAATTATAATTTATCCTTATTGGAAACAAAGCCAGCCTACTGGGTTTATTTAGGGGTTATTTATTAAGGTTCGAGTTGTGTTGTGTTTATTTTTTGGTCAAAACTCATGGTTACAGGTTAAAAAACCTCAATTTTTAAAAAAAAAAAAATGGTTTCTTGAACCATTTGAAGATGTTATTAGCCTTCAGCATGTTGAAGTTTTTTCGTAGGAGTTTTTTCCTGTTGAAAATGGGGTTTTGGGGTTTTGCAACTCGAACTTGCAGAATCTTTCTAGTTGTGCATTCATTCAAGTTCATTTCGAGGTATAAAAATCTTTCCACCTTTGAAAAATAGCCCCCCTAAACATTTAAATTATTTTCCAGTAGACTGAAGGCATGAAGATCTAAATTACAGAAATATCTGTTATCTGGAAAACCCCAGGATCAGGAATAGTTCACAAAGATAACTTTGCCCTTAACGTGGGTAGGTGACTTTGTGATTTTTTTTTTTCAGTTTGGTTTTATGAATTAAAACAAATGAAAAATGAACACTTTAGAATTTGTTGCAGATGGGTCCAAAAAAAATATAGTCCATGTGTGGCATGTGGCATCTTTGGTATAGCAGGTGTTTGAACCTGGATTTCTGATAACTGACAAATGCAGTTTTCTGTTATTTCTATATCTATATACAAGTATGTTATTTTTTTTTGTAAGAAATCACAGTCTTTTGTGATTTTCCACCCAATTCCACAAACTATTCAGATTAGTTCAGGAGTCAATATTATTGGATATTGAAGCAGAATGATCATGTTCCTATTACTTAGAGGGATGTTGAAATTAAACAGATTGTGCCTTAATTACTGTGTTAATAGCGTTTTTGAGGCTTATGTTTATTGGAAGGTTTTATTATTATTTGCATGTTCAAATTCTTAAACTTGTGGGATAGTTAATCGAATACATTTTTTATACTCTTCCTTTTCATGTACAAACTAAAGGGTAACAATAAAAGGTAATATTTATATATATCTAAGCTTCATAAAAAACATTACATTTTGATAACTCATTTACAGATAAATTCATTTGTTTTACTACAAAACATTGACTTTACATGTTTTGTTTCATAGCCTGCTTGATTTGCAGAATCACTATGAAGAAATGAGGTATTAAGTGCACATTTCTAATATACAAATATACTGTGTATTTATCATGTATACATAGAGAGAAAGATCTATCTATCGATCAAGCTACCTATCTATCCAATTTAGATTTTGGCTTGTTAATTGCAATAAATTGGTTTAAATAAAGACATACGATACAGTTGCAGTAAATGCAAAGTGCCATAGCACATGAACATTTTTTAACAAATTTGATTCAAATGTAATTTCATTTGAAAATTGCATTGTGCAAGATTTTAATTAAGGGCATGTGTTGCAACTTCCCACTCTGCCCACTTCCCACCCTTCTGAACATATGTGTGTAGGTAAGTGTCAAACAAAGGGGGAACAAAATTTAGAAGAAAGGTAAATATAAATTGAAGATAATTAGATTACGAGATAATCCCTCTGCATAATGGATTTATCCTAACCAAACAATCACAACAATCATGGAGAATTGCGGGAGGTTATTTACTAAAAATCTAATTATATACCTCACAAGGACCAAACATGGAGTAGCTTCAGTTTCCCTGTTTGCCCTGTTTAACGCAAGATATGACAAAACCATACATTTTTTTGTGATTAAACAATAGGCAAAAGGTATGTTTGGCACAAGCCATATTCATCGAACTCATGTTGTCCATAGTTTCTGTGTTTAAAGAAGGAAATCACTAAATGGGAGGATGGTTTTGTCGCTTATTAAGATTACTTTTGGGAATATACTACATGAAATTGTTTACTACTGAGTATATAAAAATGTATTTTGTAAACAGATGTTATTTTTATACCTTAACATTTATATTAAGAGTGTCACAACTTTGTTTTTAGTCCTTTCGTTATATAGGACATTTTATATAAAACCAACAACTGTAGAATGTATTAATACTAGCAATAATTTGGGGATTTCTTTTACTACAATTGCACAGCTACAAGCAATTAATAAAGTCACAGTTAAGTAAACTGGTAAAAAGGTGATATTTTACAGATTAATTGGTTCCTAATTTGGTGTTAAATTGCTATCACAATATTAGTTATCCTTAAACTGGGGGTTCACCTTCAAACAACTAGTTGTTTTCAGACAGATCACCAGAAATAATAACTTTTTCCAATTTATTATTTATAATTTTCTATGTGTGACCATTTTTCTAATATTGAAGTGTAAAGTGTCTTTTTTCACCTTCTGAAGCAGCCCTGGGAGGGGGGTCGCCGACCCTGTAAACTGTTCTAAATGGATACATTTACTGTAGTTGATACATTTCTTATCTTTGTCCCTGCTGAGCAGAATCTCTGGATTTCATTACAGGCAGCTGTTAGAATTGATACAATAGTTGCTAATACTCCAGTGATGGTGCTCAGAAATGGATCAACTAAATGTTGCAAAATTGTAACAGTTTAGAGTTTGCGCCTGAATTACTGAGCTGCCAGACTCCAACACCAGAGACACGGACATTCAACTTTAAACTTAGATTTTGGAAAAACAGTAAAAAATAAAAGATGAAAAGTAATTGAAAAAAGTCTTTATTTCTGGGGAACAATCTAAAAACAACCGAATTAAAAAAAGTGTTTGGAAGGTGAACAACCCCTGTAACCATAATAGATGAGTTGTTAAAAAAAACCACAAGATGATGTCAAGGTCATGATTTATGTTTTAATTACAAATTAATTAAAGACTTATTATATACTTGGAGAGACTTGGATCGAAACACATTTCACATATTTTAGGAGAAAAAGTCTTAAGGGCCTACTTATATTATTTTGCACACATTGAATTTGTTCTCTAAAAATGTGTTGTTTTTTTAAATTTCTCTAAAACAAAAAACAAAGTGTATAAACCATGAACAACTTCAGCAAGTAAAATCAGTGTATGTCCCATTGACGTCCATGGGAGCTGCACTGATCCTGTTGGACTGTTCTTTAATCATTCAATTTTTTTGAGGTTTTTAGATTTTTCTTTGCTAGTAATGCTAGTAAAATCCTATTGTTACAGGCTTAAGAGGTTTCATAATATTATTCGGATCATTCAGCGTGTTTTTATCATTAGTACTTTTTACATTCAGATCTTTTAAAAAATGACATGGCAATCATGGTTTTAGAGAAAATGAGTTTATGTGTGGTTTAAAAAACCTCAAAAACCACTACAATGGAATATTGATAAATGGGCCTCCCTCTTTTCTTTAACTTGTCACCACTATTGGCTCTCACACAGGGAAAGTCTGTGTTTAAGCATTTTAAAAGAATACTGCTTATCACTTGGGTTGCCTATAAGTATCTACATGGCAGCTTTATGTCAATAGAACCTGTTGAAGTTAAGCTTCAACGAATGTTGAATTGCACATTCATCACACATTTCTACAATAAATCATGACCCTTGGGAGGGCCAAGAGCACTAAGGGGCACACAAGTGCGCCCCTTAATGCTAATTTCCTAAGCACTTTTGCTTCTGGGCTACCTGCTCTAATGCAAGCAGTGTTCGATTAATGCCACAGTCGGCAGGTCCCTGTGCTCCAAAACAGAGTTGTACATGCAATGGGCAAACTGCAAAATATTGGGCAATTGTGGCCTGTTTCTGAACTTTCCACACTGCATGAGGGATCACAAATAAAGCCTTTTGACTAATATATAAAAATGTATAAAACTTGTCCCCAGCAACACATCTGGTTTCTTTAGTAAACAGGAAAGAGAGTAAAAAATAACCAAAGAAAAGGCATGATTATGAATAAACCACAGGAGATTTGTTCCAAGAGAACTAATAATGTCATTAACTGAAAAAGTCCAAGTTTATATAATGCAAAAACCTGTATGCGAAAATAGAGAGCCATTTATTACCTCATTCAAAAAGGTCACGTGCGATCTTATTTATATAGCTGCACAGGAGGTAAATCTTTATTTGTTATGAAGTACAAATGTTTTTTTTTCCCAGTGCCATTATCAATAACATGTTAAGTAATATGCACACATAGAAATCTTTTGATATGAAATATTAAACCTTAAAGGAACAGTTTAGTGTAAAAAAAAAAAAACTGTAAAATATGGGCATATGGGCATATATCCTGGCTAATATTAACCTTTAAAGGAAAAGGAAAGGCTAAAATGAAGTAAGTTTTATCAGAAAGGTCTATATAAATACACCAGTAAACACTTAAAGTAATGCTGCTCTGAGTCCGCTGTCAAAAGAAACACAGCGTTTCTTTCCTTTTATTGTGTACACATGGGCTTCTGTATCAGACTTCCTGTTTTCAGCTTAACCCTCCAGGACAGGGCTTGAGCATGCTCAGTTTGCTACTCTCCCCCCTCCTCCTCCCCTCCCTGCTGTAATCTGAGCCCAGAGCTATGAGTGAGCAGGGAAACTCAGACAGGAAGTGATGTCACACCAAGAAAATATGGCAGCTGCTATCCTAAACAAACAGAGAGCTTCTAGAGCTGTTTACTCAGGTATGGTAAAGCATTCTGAAGAATTGATATAGTGTTATAGCTTGCACTATTGTAGCTAATCTATTGGCAATAAACTGCTTTGCTAGCTTTCCTTCTCCTTTAAAGGAATTTTTCAGTGCAAAAATAAAAACTGGGTAAATGCAAAATAAAAAAAATCTTTCTAATATAGTTAGCCAAAAATGTCATCTATAAGTACTTGCGTAACTGGATGTCTGATCAGAACCCAACGTCTTGCTTTTCAGCTCTCACTAACTAAACTCTTAGTTAGTCAGCGGCTTGAAGGGGGGGCCACATGGGTCATAAATGTTCAGTGAGTTTGCTTTTGATCCTCAGCATGCAGCTCAGATTCAAAAGCAAACAGTTATGACACATATGGCCCCCTTAAAGTCACTTATTGGTTAGTGAGGCCCATTTATCAAAGGTCGAATTTCGGATTCATGTGAATTTTTTTTTAATATGAATATACTGGGAGGTTATTTTAGGAAAAATTCAAATGTCTAATATTTGATCAAATGGTTCTGACCCGAAAATTGTAATCACATTTGATTTGTACGAATCGAGTTTTTCTCCTATAAAAAAAAACGTGAATGTCAGGAAGGCTATTAACATTTCCAAATGGCTCAACAATAGTGATGGCCGAATTTATTTACTAGGCGCGAATTCGCGGTGAACTCCCGCTATTCGCCACCCACGGATAAATTCGCAAAACCGCAGAGAAAACTAGCCAGCGAAAATTCAACAGCGTCAAAAAAAATTGGACACCGACGTCCGTTTATATACATCTTTAGTTCTCCAATCTACTTTTTTTACAAATAATCTTTTACAACGTTTTTAGTATCCTCACTGAATACATTCCTCAGCTCAATAAAATTCTCATTATTACCTGTTAAATGTCACGCTGAGCATCTGTACAAGTAATTAAAATCAATTAATGTATGCATAATTTATATCCTATTCGCATACTTCATAAGGTCCAGCTTGCCGAGGTTTACTACCCCTTCAGCTGTACAAGTGAATGTACTGTTATTCTTGTATGTTTCTTATACAACACTACATTGCTGTGTAGATATCTTTCATAATGTTTACCCACACATTTTTGTTTCTGGTAGTAAAATATTGGTTAATTTTGTCTAGAGCTAAATAACCTTCCCAAATGATTTTGCTCAGAATAGCATGAAAACTTTATACTTTTTAAAATTCTATTATAACTTAAATTCTTCAATATACCAAATAGGCTTTTCCCTCTTATTTACTGTTTTCCCATAGAGCCTATTTCAGTCTCGATATTGTCCTATTTGTCATATTTTTGTTAGGGACTAGATTCCTTTTAAAGTGTGTTTCATTGCTTGTACACTTATAATCGAAAGTAAACTATTTTATGGTTGTAAATGGTTTGTTCAAGAAGCCATGGTCATTCATTTTAAAAGATAGAGCAGTTGGAACCTGCACAGGCTATTAAAAAGAATTTCATGTCTATAGTATCTTCATTTCAGTAATTAATAAATGTTGAAGATATACCATCAAAATGTCAGTTTTAGCCCATATTATTTTTTATACATTAAATCATCACGTGTCTCATCATATTCTGTCAATTCAAAGTCAATTCTTTCTCCTTTTGATAAATACAACTTCTACAAGTCATTCCAAAACAGTCCAATAAACACAAATCCTTTTAGAAACTATAACCTAGAAGAATGAATTTATCATAAGCAGACAAATATCATCGCCAAAATGATCTTATTCAGTATGTTGAAATATTAATGAGTTATCCGAGCTCTAGCAAAAGTTATTTGTTGAGTAAGAAGCAAAGTAGACAAAGTCAGTAGTGATGAGAATCAGTGATGAGAATCACTGCCCCATTTTGCTTCACCTAAATATTTACAGAAGCGTTGAAAAATTTGCAAAACAGCAAAAATTTGCTCAGTGGGTGTTTTTTTCACTGTGTTTCTTTTTTATCAAAATACATTGATGTCAAAGGCTGTTTATCTTGCATGTTTTTTCCCATTGAAAATGATCACCCTGAAATTTTGCTAAAAACTTGGCGAAACACAGAATTTCATTGCAAATCCATCCAAAACTTTTCTCACCATTAAAAGCCAGTTCAACATGAAATATACATGCCATGACACTCAAACCCTGCCAAAGAATATTTTACAAATGCATGCAAATTGAGTGTGCATTGATATTATTATTATTTAGTGAGATATAGTGTTCATACATGATCCTTTGTAACATGTGATGGGCTTTAATGCATCCCTTTAGCCTACTCTGATAAATTACATGCTAGTGCATGAACTAACAGGGGGCAACCACCATCAGCCTCAACCTTATGGTAATTCCTGGCAGCATCAGTAGTCACAACTGACTTATACTAAGGGACTTGGTGTAACGTTCACAGCGGGAAACCGCTGAAACGGGAGTTAAATTCACTTGGTAGTGCGTGTGTTGGAAGCCCAGGAAAAAGCCACGAATACTGGAAGCAGGCATGGTGAAATATCAAGATTAAATGGAACTGAAGTAAAACAGGAACAGGTCAAAAATAAAGTCTTTACCAGGCAGGCAATGAAAAGCTGGAACAAAAACACAGGAACAAGATTCAGGAACTTGGAACAAGGAATATCCAGGAACAAACAAATTACATTCAGATACAAAACCAAAAACATTCAATGACTCATGCAAGGCTCAGGGTGTGGTTTATAAAGGGCAATTGATTAGGGAATAGGAGACACATGAGGGTAAACGAGGTGGGTGGAAAACATACTGGGAACAGACAAAATACAGGATCACAATAACAAGATCAGGACCAGCCCCAAAAGCCTCCAGTGGCTCACTTGGTAAGTGCACCGACTGTGCACTGAAAGTCCAGCAACCCCAGTGCTAGATGGTCCTTACACTTGGGTGCTAATGCTGTTATTAATGCTGTGCACCAGAAGTGATGCTATTTAAAATAAAATGCAGGGAAAAAAACGTCCATGTGATTTACCAAAATAGACTCTGATTTCCATCCATATTAGTGCATCACATATAAATTGTTGTAAACACAAGTATGCAGGACTTTAAGAGGGGACTGAATTGTAAAAACACCTGGTTGTTTGTATCTAAATCTGGCACATTGCTCTACATTTGTAGATAAGCCTTTATATTTATTTTTGTTAGTTTTTATATAAATGTGTTATTTATTGTAATATTTTTCTTCCTATGTATACTATTACTGATTTATACTATTACTGTAGTGTAATATGTTCAACACTGTGTATAAAGATATAGACAGTAGTAGTAGTAGTAGAATATAAAGTCAGCAGCAGAAGCCTTGGGTGCACATGGATCTGCTTATGTTTTGGTTGTCAAACCTAAAGTCTTTGTAGGAATATACAGTATAACCAAGTGCCCTACTGTATATGTCCTGGAAATATTTTTGAAGGATCACAAGACTCCCCTCCTTAGCCCCCAAACAGCCATCAAAAATAGAATCAGATTCTTTTGCTTGTATTGCATGTTTTTCCTTGCAAATTAAAGCTTTCTGGTTTGCAATGTATCTTGAAAATAATGATGTTGAACATGTAAGTTTTTGGTTTGATATATATTATAGTGTAAATAACAGACCATTTTTCTCCCCACATATTGTCAGCATGCATGTTTGCAGGAACGAAGAAAAATGCATGATAGGAAGAAATTCTTCTAGTGGGTATGTGTTAGGCCTTCTATCCATAATTTTTCAGTCTGGTCTGGGCATGAACAACAGCAGGATAGTCGAGAGAACAATACAAATCTAGAACTTATGGTTGCACCTACAGTTTAGGACTAAGCACCCAATATGGTTTAAAAAACTTGATGAGTCAAGAACTTGTCATGAGTCAAGAGAGAAAATATATATAATAATTAGGGATGCGTGAACTAGGGTTTGGTGGGTGAACAGATCCCATGTCCTAGATGCTGCAAAGTAGTTTTAATCTAATATATAATAATGTTATTATGCATTCAAGTCACTATGAATATTAATAAACATACCTCTTTCTGTTGGAGTTCCTCAAGGCTCTGTCCTGGGACCATTACTATTCTCCCTCTATACTTCCTCCCTTGGCAAATTAATAAATTCGTATGGTTTCCACTACCACCTCTATGCTGACGATACTCAGATCTATCTCTCATCTCCTGATCTCAACCCAGAACTCCTAACTCGCGTCTCCTCCTGCCTGTCCGCTATCTCTACCTGGATGTCGCAACGCTACCTTAAATTAAACCTCTCTAAAACTGAAATGGTTCTCTTTCCTCCAAGAAACACCAGTAGCATCCCGGAAGTATCCATCATAGTTAACAATTCCACTATCACCCCCTCTCCCCAGGCCCGGTGCCTTGGGGTTATCCTAGATTCTGCCCTGTCATTCACTCCTCATATCCAGTCACTTATTAAATCATGTCACTTCCACCTAAGGAACTTATCCAAAATACGATCATTTATCACCCAAGACGCTGCCAAAATTCTTATTCACTCTCTCATCATATCACGTCTAGACTACTGTAACTCTCTTTTAATTGGCCTCCCCCTCCAGAGACTGTCACCTCTCCAGTCCATAATGAACACTGCTGCGAGGCTCATACACCTCAGCAACCGCTCATCTTCTGCCTCGCCATTCTGTCAATCCCTGCACTGGCTTCCGTTACCTTTCAGAATCAAATTCAAATTAATGACACTGACTGTCAAAGCACTTCACAACTCTGCTCCACCCTACATCTCTGAACTCATCTCTATATACTCACCCACTCGCTTACTACGCTCCTCTACTGACCTGCTACTCAACTCTTCTCTCATTACCTTCTCACATGCTCGCATTCAAGACTTTGGAAGGGCTGCACCCCTCCTCTGGAACGCTCTCCCACGATCTGTCCGACTTTCTCCCAACCTTTCTGCTTTCAAAAAATCTCTGAAAACGCACTTCTTTCGAGAAGCCTACCCTCACTCTGCTTAACTACCAAACGCAACACCACATACAACACCACATTTCTCACCCACTTACTTCGATCTTGCCCACTCCCACACCTTGTGTATTACTCCCTTCCCTTTAGACTGTATGCCTATGTATAGGGCCTTCCTCACCTCTTTGTACCTGTATTGATTGTGATGTTTGTTACTCCATATATTCTATGTATGTAATTCATGTGATGTAGTTGTATAATCACAGTTACTTTACAGTGCTACGCAATATGTTGGCGCTATATAAATACATGTTAATAATAATAATAATACTGGTTGATTCCAAATAAAGTCATATGAAATAGATTTCCATCCATTATTAAATTAGGTTTGAACAACAAATGTTTTTCTTCATCAAAGGAATGTGTCTGTAATAAATGCTACATTGATCTTGAAAGGCATACGGTATGCTATGTTTGTTATCCTGTTACCTAGAAAACTCCCAATTTCCCTTTCCATTCCATTAGCACTTTTTCTCTTTAATTGCTAATTAGTTCTGCCTAATACAGTTTAGTGATGTTCGTAGTTATAGAATTAATGGATTTCCTTCAGGGTCAGGTGAAGTTTTACTCTGATCTGAATGTGTATCTATAAATCATTATAAAAGGTTCTTTGTGATGCATGCACATAGAGACAGAGGCTGATATTTTTTCTTGATGTGTATGCTAGTTAATTGATGCATTACACCCACTCCCTTAATGATTTCACAGGGTTGCATCTAATTTATGGGAACAGAAATGCTACAGTGCCCAAGACAGAAATGAAAATGTTAACCAGATAATTTGGTAATGCTGCCAGAGTTTAAATAATCTTTGCACAATTCATAATAAACAGGAAATTGACTATCAAGTGAATATACTTGTTTTTAGTTGGTTTAATAATAATAAGCTATTTCACAAAGAAAAAATGTAAACCTCTCTACTGCAACCCAAACCTTTGTTGTTCAGCCTTCCTAACCTTTCTATGGGGACCCCATGGCCTGAATAGGGGGAAAAGGGTCTTGACGGGGCCTTAGGAGAGCAGCTATCCCCGTCCCTCCCCCTTTTTCTATTGCAGGTGCGCTGATTGGCTGGCGGGTCCCGGGAAAGGAGCAAAGGAAGGAACAGCGGTAATACTTACCATTTGCCACCGGGACGTGGAGGAAGAAGGACGCAGCATCCCACCCTCCCTCCCTGTAAGGACCCCCAGGGGAAGTTAAAAGGGGGTATTTCATAGTGATTGGAAGTAGCCTGGTAGGCCTGGGTCCTCATGGTACGGTAGGCAGCCCGGTTTAGGGTTAGGAGAATGGAACAGGAACCTATCTTGGCAGTTTGGGTACAGACACCCCATCCCCATTCCCCTCTCCCCCAGGTGGGGGAATAATATGTTAAAGGTTAAAAAGTTTGTTATACAAATGGTTGTAACTGCGGCCATCTCTTTCCAAACCAGTGGTGTGTATGTATTATTTGGGGTAGGAGGTTTGTGGTGTGGGGGGAGGTGGAGGAATCGATGCTGCACCCGTCAGGTGAAAAGGCTTAGTGGTACAGTATGGGCAGTTTGTAGGTGGAGTGAGGGGGCAGAGAGGGGGAAGTTCAGGTTGTAGTCAGGTGGGCTGGAGTCCAAAGCAGAGCAATTTGAGCTATTTTTTTTTAAGTTTTTGCATAAATCAAACCACATATAATTAAAGGAGAAGGAAAGGTTAAAACTTAGTAAGCTTTATCAGAAAGGTCTATATGAATACACTGGTAAACCCTCAAAGTAATGCTGCTTAGAGTCCTTTGTCAAAATAAACACCATATTTCTTTCCTTCTGTTGTGTACACATGAACTTCTGTATCCGACTTCCTGTTTTCAGCTTAAACCTCCAGGGCTTGGGCTTGAGCATGCTCAGTTTGCTCCTTTCCCCCTCCCGTCTCCCCTCCATACTGTAATCTGAGCTCAGAGCTATGAGCGAGCAGGCAGAGGCTCAGGCACAAAGTGATATCACAGCAAGCTAATATGACAGCTGCTACCCTAAATAAACAGAGAGTCTAGAGCTGATTACTCAGGTATGGAAAAGCATTCTAAAGAATAAAAATTGGGTTCTATCTTGCACTGGTGTGGCTAATCTATTGGCAATAAACTGCCTTGGTACCTTCTCCTTTAAGTGAAAAAATAACGTTGTGTTATTTAGCACAACTGCATTTTTGGGGAGAAATAAAATACAGAACATGACATATGCCTAGGGAACAGATTCTAGATGAATGTAGTAGAGGGTAGAGATATGATCCATGCAACATGTTTTTGTATATCTAGAGCTTATTTCTGGAGTGTGCCAAATGTACCACACCTTGTGTGCAGCTTACCAATGTGGACTCAGCATTGACAAGTTGAATGCAAGTAGTGTTTAGGTTTTCCTTGAATCCTGTACTTTGCAATGTTTTATAAAGTGATGCAACCAACATTTTGATACAAGTAAAGAGGAGTGTGGATTGACAAATGGGCAAGAGAGCCACTACAATCTTGTTATGATTTAAAAAAGGAGAGACATATTTTGAATTGTTTTTGAATTGCTCAATGGAACAATGCCTTGGCTGTGAAATGCATCACATACTGTAATTCTATAAACTAGTATAGGACATACCTCCCAACTGTCTCATTTTTAGCGGGACAGTCCCGTTTTTGACAGCGTGACCTGTAGTCTTGGATTGTCCCTACTTTCTTTTTGATTTCCAGCACTGAATAGCCAGAAAAAGATACAATGTTTCTAACTTAATTGGTTTTTGGCAGGCACAGAATATGTGGCAGGTGCACTTAGATATGTTTGTAACAATTTAAGATAAGCAAAGAAACAATTGTAACAATATAAGATAAGCAGGTATTTTTGGGGAAACTGTGACTTGCAGCTTAAAAGGGTAGTTCACCTTTAAGGTAAATTTTAGTGGCCAATTCTTAGCAACTTTTCCTTTGGTTTCCATTATTTATTTTTTATAGTTTCATAGTTATTTGCCTTTTTCTTTTGTCTCTTTGCAGCTATTTAAATGGGCATCGCTGACCCATTCTAAAAATCAAATGCTCAGAAAGGCTACACTTTAATTGTTGCTTTCTATTCAGGCCTCTCCTATCAGTGCATAGTTGCTAAGGTAATTTTGACCCTAGCTACCAGATTGCTTAAAATGCAAATTGAAGAGCTGCTGAATAAAAATCTCAAAATCCTTAAATAATAAAAAATGAAAACCAATTGCAAATTTTCTCAGAATATCACTCTCTACATCGTACTAAAAGTTATCTGAAAGGTGAACCATTCCTTTAAAAGGCAATTCACTATCACTTAGCAAAACTGTAATAAAACATAAAAAACACAGAAATGTGTTCAAATGTGTTCAAACTTTCATAACCTGCCCATTTTGTAAAATGAACATCTCCAAAATGTTGGGAGGTATGATAGAGCATCCTACTGAGTAGCAGTGATTTGCATGGTGATTTAACTTTATGTATTATTGATATGTTATGTTTTTGGGGGTTTTTTTTGTTTGGATCAAGTACACAGTACCTTTTATTATTACAGAGTAAGGGGAAAAATACATATACAAATAAATGAATAATGAGACGGGCTTCCTGTAATCCATAGCTTTCTGGATAATGGGTTTCCACATAACAGATCCCATACCTGTAATATATAAATAAAACATTTTGCTCAATATTTCTAACGAAAATGGTTAATATCTCTTTATAATGCCTAGATACTCTCTAGGTTTAGTCTTTTTTGATATTTTGTGATATAACAGTGTCTAAAGTATTGGTTATTCAATGATCATGATACACTATGGAGCATACACCTGCAAGCAGACCTCACAATTATTGCTATTTCATATCTACACAGACCAAACTATACCCTATCTAAAGCATCAACACCGCCACATGTACAACTATGAGTAGAGCACAATTAATAGCATGAATTTGATGCACACAGAGGGAATTGTATAAATAGTGAGCGCCATACATTATATTATTTGTGGCGTGACTCAATTTCACCACTGTGTTTCATACACACCTCCCTATTCATTTCCATAGGCTATCAAGATTTCCGATGGTTCTCCTGCATTAAGAGTATAGAAATCAGCTGTAGAAAGAATGGTCATGAAATAGTTAACAGCGGCTTCTAGCAGCACTGAAACTGCTTCCTGCAATCTGCACTGAAGTCTTTGGTATTTCACATGGAAAAGGGTAATTCATTTGAATGCTAATAAGCTCTTCTTTGCCTTCAGATTGAGTGTGCTGATTTGTAGACAGGTATAAAAATGTGACCTTACCTCAGACGCACATAATTTTGCAGATCAGAAATTATTGGAACTCGTTGAAAGGAAAAAAAATGCCTGAAGATTTGCATACTGAACTCTTCATATAAACCAGAGAATGGTTGAAAGGTTACACATCTAGTTTTCTATATGAGTGCTCTGTTTCATTCTACGTTATTGATTAAATGCCTTCCTGAGATTATTTGCTGGAGAACAACATTCCTCGGCAATAGTTAATTCACTTTCTGTGGTTATGGAATGTTTGGATTGCAGAATCTCTGTGAAGAAAATAGGTATTAAATGCAAATGGTTCTAACTACAAATATATTGTATATTTATTATGTCTACATAGATAGATAGTCTATCTATCTATCTATCTATCTATCTATCCATCTATCCATCTATCCATCTATCCATCTATCTATCTATCCATCCATCCATCTATCTATCTATCTATCTATCTATCTATCTATCTATCTATCTATCTATCTATCTATCTATCTATCTATCTATCTATCTATCTATCTATCTATCTATCTATCTATCTATCTATCTATCATCTATCATCTATCTATCTAAATAAATCTCTCTCTCTGAGTTTTAAATCTTAAGGAGAAAACCTCCTTCATCTCCTCCATTACCACATCTTTCCTCTTATTTCTAATGTAGCCTTCTAGTTATCTACATAAACATGACTTGTTTTACTAAAAACGGTGGCACGGAGAGAGACCAGTAACAGATACAATACTGACCAAACAAATAAGTTCTGGGAGTTGAAGTTCAACAAAAGAAAGCCTATTGGGTTTATTTAAGGTTTAAATAAGATAAGATCCCATGCACCTTTGTCAGTTTGGATGCGGCAAAGGCATTTGACAACGGTTTATGGAAACATGTAAAAGATGAAAATGGAAATATGTGTCTATTGAATACAAGACCAACCCCTTATTCAGGGACTCAATATTCACTTGGAAATAATTATTTGCTAGTTATAGTTTTAATCATATGTCGACCCCTTTTATGCTGATACAACTTCTTTGGAAAAATTGAGACCTGGTTTTTCTTTCTTTTTTCTTTTCTCCAGAAAGAATCAGCCCTTGCTTTTAAGGGTTTTGTTGACCCTGCTTGTGGGAACATATTGGCTTGGTTAAAAGACAAAGGGGTCCGTTTACTAAAGTGCGTTAAAAATATTCGCACAATATATAGACAGAATTTTCGCCAAATATGTTATCGCCAGTTTACTAACCTGCGGTAAATATAAATTTGTGAATTTTCTTGCGCAAGAATAATTGTTCGCCAGTTATCGCATTGGTTTACTAAACAGCGAAATGTGCTAAAGACAAAATTAACGCCAGAATATTTGCAAACTTTTACCGCCACCTATGTAGTGGCGTAAAAGTATTTATTTCGCCAGAAAATTCTCAAGGGGCAGGAAATATCCAATATTTTTTTTTACCCATC